>NW_004567105.1:23801836-23808354 GCF_000260355.1 Condylura cristata
GGTTATTTAGAAACTGAATAGAAGGCTATGTGAGATAGTAGAGTGATAAGATTTGGGTTTTCCTCAGTCCCCAGCAGTGGGAGAGACTCTGTAGTAACAGCCATTTGCTTTTATTAATCAGCTAGTTGTCAAATTACTTTTGATTTTAAGAGGAATTTCTCACCCTGGTGCAGTACTTTTACTTGCTTGTCAGGGCCAGGTAGTGCTTTAGGAGGCTGAAGCAATCCAATTGTAAACTGAAGGTTGCTCAGAATATTTTGACATTATGATTATACAAAAAAGGGAGGTCATAACATGAGTTAGCGTGGAAAGTCTGACTTTTCAGAGCATTTCCCCTCCATCCGTACCATGTCTGTTGACAGAGGTTGCATAGCGTGTTTCAGGGCACATTTTACCTTTTTGTGCATTTAAATTCCTATAAAATCTGTCCTATAAATTCCTATTACTTCCTGTTCCAATCCTTAAATATCTATTTTAAAATTTCAGTTATCTGTTTCTCTCATGAACCAAAATATATTATTTGTGGCAGGAATATAATACTAACACTTTAGGTCTCCAAAGCTTTATAAAGAGTGTTGTTGCTTGCTGAACTATCTGGAAGGTAAGAGGAAATTTGCAAGACACGGAAAGCTGAAGGATAGCAGTATCCTGCTAAAGAAAAAGACAAGTGAAATAAGTAGACTCTGGGGACAGAATCCAGAGGTTGAAAGCTGTAACTAAGAGATTTTCTTAAGTTCTGTCATGTGGTTGCTGTGACTCACCATTTCAGTAAATCTGTGTTGCAGGTTGTTGCTTTCTTGAATTGTATCTACTTTGGGAAAAGGTGTGCACAAATTCTTATTCAAGGAGGACATAAATGACCTGGATGTGAATCATTGGAATCCATTATAATTGATTTTCCTGCAGTTCTAACTTCCATTCACACACTGTCCTTTGTGCTATTTATTTCAGTTTTATTTTTAGTTAAAAATAGAAAATTGACTTGGTGATTGGAAGGCCACAGGAATTACAACTGAGATGGGAAAAGGCACAAAATGATAAAAATAAACTATTTTATTAGTAGTAAAATATTAAATAAAAAATAGAAAATTGATTTATAGTCTTTTAATGATACATTTACTACAGTGAATAAATTTTATTGTTTTTCAATCTATTATTATTCTCTAAGTTGTGGATATAGTGGAATTAAACCAGAATGTATCTGAATTGGGCTTGCTTTGACAATTTTTTTGCAGCATTGTGCTATTATTCAGATTTATATTGATAATATAGATAGATACCAGCATCTTATATTGGGAAAGTAGGTTTTGTCTTATATGACATATTTTAAGCTAGTGCTTTATGTTTGCCTCTCAATTGTATTATTTGGTGAGAAATGTGGTCTTACTGTGTCCAGCAAAATTTTGTAATATCTTCCCTATTACTAGAAATTGACAAAACACAGTGAACTGCAACCCCTGAAAGAAAACTCCTACATTCATGCCTATAAAACAAAGACTGCCACATAAATTTTTTATCAAAGGCATTTCGAGACCTCTGCAATTTTGTATCCATGTAAAATTTGTCTGACATGTTCAGTCACAAAGGCCCTCCATGTGTAAAAATTAATACTGATGAGAACTGATCTAAAATGAAGAAGGCCAACTCCCCTGTTAGGTAGAAAAGGACTAAGACTATTTCTATAGAGAAAAATGAATGTCAAAACTAGAGCCTTGATAAAATACTTTGTTTAGACTTTCAGCAGAGTTGTTGAAAGTCATGAACTTTAGATGTTGTTAATTGTGACATTTTATAAAGTGACAGATAACTCATTTTGTGTGGTATCCTCTACCAAAAAAAAAAAAAAATTGTCTTTTTCTGACTGTCAAGGGCTGATTAAGTAGCACAGGAGCTGAATACTAAAAAGCTGAATACTAAAATACTTTCTAAATTTAGAAATTCATGTCTACATTCTTCCAGAAAGAAAAAGATGTCTATTCTGTTGCCAGTGTGATGAAGTGATACTTTTTCTAATGGATTGCACATGAAGGCAGGCAAAACATTCAGTAGGCATATAGGAGCTATTTATTAAGTGCCTTCTTTGTACATTATGAACCTATGATTTGGGGAACGTCCTATGCATACTGACTTCCATATGTGTATGAACAAAAGTTGTCAAAAATCCATGGTAGCTGGTAGCACCTCTGGGTAGCAAAAGTTACTCTACATGAGTTTCAACGCTCCAGAACTGTGACTTAAAGACTCTTTTAGCCTTCAGAGAGTGTAAATGATCATGTGAAAATTCTCTTTGTGCATTTTTATTCAATTATCTTATAAACTGTTGTCTAAATAAGGCAGCTTTAACTATTTCTATATTTGTGTCTGGGAATGAGTGTGGGGTCCCCTGTGCTATTGAAGGCTTCTCCTGACATCTGCTGTGTGATTCTTTACTTTGCTTCTCCTTGCTGGTTATTCTAATAGTTAATCAGAAAAAGTAACAGTAATCTCAGTAATTTTTTCTTTTCCATCCTGTATCCTCTTGTTGAAAATTGTGTTTTCTTGTGAGAGGTATCATCACAAATTCAGAGTAGCATGTTTTGTGAAGACAGGTCTTTGAAGTCAAGTGTTGTCAGTTTGAATCCTGATTTTGTCATTTACTCTGGGGTGAGGACTTAGATAAGTCATAGATTTCTCTGTGACTTAGCTCCCGTAACATTATCAGGGTGATACTAATACATAGTGGGACGTAATTAGAGATATGAGTTGTGTAACATCCTTAGAATATGGCAGGCATGAACTAATGATAGATAGAAGTCTAAAGTAAAGCCTAAGTTCTCTGTCCATAAGAAACTTGGCATGTAATTGGAGACATATATCTCATACACACACACACACACACACACACACAAATTCATATTACAAGATGGCATATGATTTTGCCAAGTGATTGATCAAAATAATTACTGCTGGAGAATTTTAGAAACCCAAGCAAAAGTTTTCGTGATACTCATAATCTAATTAAATTTTCTAAACCAAAAGTGAAGTTTGTTTTAGGCAGTTTCTGACAGCTTTCTTCCATAAGTGACTATAGAAGGGTTAGAAAGCTGTTGCTAACGTTTAATACTATGATGAAGGCTGGGATTATACTGAGGATAATTCTGTTTATATTGGAATTAGAAGCATTTAAGGACTGAGGAGAATAAGCTACACAAATAGGTAATTTGCTCACCAAATGTTAAACAGAGATAAAGCATAATTTTCTTCTATAGATAGATTGGTATCATCATTGATTTGAAATGAATTAAATTATATTGAGCTACTTATTAACCCCGAGAAAACTAAGTGGGGCTGTGAATAAGCATCTCTCCAAATGATTTCCCTAGCAACTTCACGCCCTTGTGCTGGTGTAGAATTTAATAAAACACAACCAAGGAAGCTATGGTGACTGAGGCAAGTAGCTTAACTGCAGAGCTGAGGGAGGGCGCACAGGGCTTCAATCAGCCCATTTCGAGAGGATGTGCAATCTGCACAAACAGCACCTCAGGCTTTGTTCGCTTGCACGCACTTAGTCCTCCCTTCACTCTTGATCTACATGTAAATATAAAAATGATACGAATTCTAGTTCATAAAAATGGAAGTGTTCTACATGTGCTTGGTACTTCAGCTGTCCCAGTGCAATCACATATGTAGTTTTCCTGACTGTTTTCCTGAATATCTACATATATAAAGTATATATGATACCTTTAAATTTTATATAGCATCACATATTCTGTGAATTCAACTTTTAAAATCTTTTTAAAAGTCCCTATTTTAAAATCACTTTAGAGATATTAGGTAGTTGAAAATGTAAACTGTATTGTCAGAGTAATTTTATCTTTGGTAGGAAAGGAAATGAAGGTGTGAAGAATTATGGCATTTTGTTAAGGAATCAAAATGAAGTGTCAAAGGACTTGAAAATTCTGGACTTGGTGAATCTATTCACCCCCCACAATCTGGCCTGCATATCCAGTTCTTTAATATAAAAATAAAATCTTTTTTTTTTTTTTAAAAAAAGGGAGAAAATACTGTTCCCTGATATTAAATGTGACTTTTACAACACAGTTTGCTCAAGGTCAAATGGCAAAGTCAACAAAGATAAATCATCAATTCTAATAAATAAGAACTGTCCATACTTTTATTTACCAATATTCCTGACAAAGAGATGAGTGTATTTTAAGCCATGTTCCCCGAGTCGCTATTTTAGCTAAAAAAAAAATCAGTGCTAAAGCAAAATAAATCTAAATCAATTCAAATAGTGGGTGCTTTTATTGTGCATGTATGAGTATAAGAGAAGGAAAAGCATCAGTATAGGTGAGAATTAAGATGAAAGAAGTACATTGGAAATGAGTTTTTTTCTTTTTTACTGCAGTAAAATGTGTGTATTTCAGTGCAGTGATTTTGATGCTTCAGTTAGTACTTATTTTCTTGAAATTTGGAGAATTCTAGTGGGAAGAGCATAAAATAATATTCTATCATATCTCTATTATTTGATCTATTCAAATATGTTGGGGGTATAAATTTAAAGTACCTTCTGGATAAGTCTATCTCTCAGGGTATTTTAACATGGTAAATCACAATAACAATGCTAAAAGTACTAATATGAAATTTTTGTATATTGTCCATATTTTCCACATAGTAGACAAGACTACAGTAGAAGCTGAGAACTTCAAAGTAGCAGTTTACCATATACATCTCACCATACTTAATGTGAGTTAATTGTTGCATTTCATTACAAAATATGAAAAATAGAAGGCATAAAATAGGATGTGACACCATAACACAAATCATGATTCAAGACTCTTCCAAGAATAATGTCGATTGGTTAGGACTACATTCAGAAATAGGGGTTTTGGAAAGCTAAAAGAAGAATTATTCTGAGAAACAGTGTTTGTCATCATTACCTACTGTTTCTGGGAACTCACTTTAGAGTCTACCATGTGTCCATTGGTTTAGAAAAATGAATCTCAAAGTTTATCTAATTAGAGGATATTGACATGGTTGTAGGATGAGTAGGAAAGACTATAAATGGATATTAAGAAGATTGTCCATAATTGGGAAGAAATCTAAAGTAGTTGTTGGTAGAGTAGACAGGCCATAGGAGCTATATAAAAGATGTGTGGGTTTATATATTTGTAATAATGAGCCAAAAGGAGGGAGAGGTGGATAATTAAAAAAAGAAGAAGAAATTTAAAGAGAAAATGTGGAATGAGCTCCAGAACATAGGCATATATGAAGCCAATTAAAATGAACTTTGAAAACTCTACAAAACACTCATTTGTACTTGTGTGAAGTAAGCCTATGAAGAATTAGAACCAACAGAAATAGCAGAAAATTACACTTATTAAGAACAGACAAAATAGTAAGTTATGGGAAGTCTCCAGTAATTTGAAATGAAATTTCATTACAAAGTATATTAAATAAATGAGGAAATATTAAGAAGGTTGATCATGGATGTTAATTTCTATGAAATGCTGTGATAATTAGGACAGAATTTCCAAGAGGAAATTGAATGATTATCCATAGGTATTGAAAATAGTCTTGTACCCTATAACAAGGATGTTATTCTAATGCTTGGATAAATCTAATGCTGAGTCAGAATCATTTAGCTCCACTACTTTTATGGAAATAAAAATGATTCCTAGTACTGAAAATAACAAGATGAAAACTGAAACTCTCATATGGTTGAAAAAAAATAGTGTTGAAAACCAGTGAAATGTCTATATAGTTATATAATTAAAGAATTCACTGTTTAAAAACTTCGGTTCAATTCAATCAATACTTCACATCTCACATAACAATGTAACTTGATAAAGGTGTAGTTTATTGCCTACATTTGGCTGTGTCATTCCATCCTTTCATTATTTATGCAACTACTGGAAAGAAATCAATATCTGTTTATATGCTATAGCTGATAAAAGTAAGGTTTCTTCATTATTAAGGTATATGATCTAGTGACTCTAGTAAACCTAAAAATAAGAAACTTTACATTCTAAGAGTGTGGTTTTCTCATTATGTAACAGTAAAAATGTCAGTCTATCTTGTATTTCTCCGCTGCAAATGAAGCTGAATGAGATAGCAACTTTCTGCATATATACAAGAGAACAAATTTTTTTTTTTAATTTTTAATTGGGTAATATAGGATACCCTTGTCAGGCATTGCCACCATAATATACCCACTACTGGCTCACCCATAGTCTACCACCATAGTTGTTGTGCTTCCTTTCCTCTGGTCTTACCCTCTCTTTCCCTCAGTCCTCTGTATTGTTGTGTTTTATGGTCAGCTATCAAGGTTTAGTTTTTAAACGCATCTTTGTAAGAACCTTAGTTTGTTTTTTCTGTATTGCATATATTAGTGACACTATCCGGTATGGATCTAAACAGACGAGTCCATGAAACTACAAGAACTATCTAAAATCAGTGAGCACTGATTTCTTTTGCCCCAAGGCAATGAAGGAATATTGAAGGCAGCTATGGGATGAAAAGCAGGTAACTTATAATAG
>NW_004567105.1:23810594-23813885 GCF_000260355.1 Condylura cristata
AAAAAGATTTATTTATTTATACATACAAAACTGGGGTATAGGCCAGAGGTGCAGGGGCAGTGAGAGGATTCACCAGAGACAGAGTGGGGAGTAGAACAAACAGGCAGTTGGATGAAGTACATTGCTCAGGGGACCAGCAGGCAGGTCAAGAGAGGTCTGCCATGCCATGTGGATCACCTCTGGGGCCAGGGATCAAACTAACACTGAAGCAGCTGCGGCCAGCTTGCAGTGCTGCGACCTTACCCACTGAGCCACCAGGGAGGGCTTGTTGAAGATTTTTAAAGTGACTTGACTTACTTTCAAAGATCTAAATGAAAGCATAATTGTAGTGCTCAGTGTAAAGGTGTCTTTACTAAGACTACATTTTGATGCAGTTTCCTTTCACAATAATTAATTTTTGAAGTGTATGGCCCCTGATGTGAAAAATTTGCACTACAGTGATATCATTTAAGAATCAATTTATCTCAGAAAACTGACAGCATAATGGTGATAACATCATTAACTTTGAAAAGAAGGACTTATAATTAGCCAAACGGACAAGGACAAAGGTCACCATGTGAAGGTCATCGTCAATATTCTGATCTAATTTCTAAAGGACAAACTACTTCATCTAACACTGTGTGTCTAAGTGGTCACAAAATAATCATTGTAAATTAGTCTAAACTAAATCACCTTGTCCAACTGTAGAGTTCTTTTGTGCTTTGGTAGGTGACAAAGAAAGAGAAATTGAATTACTCTTGCTGATGTCCATTTAGTACCTGTTGCATAAACATAAATAGCTAATAAATTAGTATTGTATTAATCTTAGCCAAAATGGAGAATGCGGTTGGTTAGTCCCTTCTCAAATGTACCTTTTTCTCACTAAGGATAGGTTTGCTAATTTTTTAACCCTGTTGTAACCCTGTTGTTCTGCATAGTTTTCCCACTTGAACAAGTTAAACCTATCTCCAGTTATATAATAGCATCTCTTCAAATAACTAATTTTAATTGTGCACAATCCTTCTTGTAAATTTGAGTTTGTTTACAACATATTCATATAGAATATTACAATTTATTTGTGAAAATGAGAACATTTGGCTTGTGTGTTGTCTTTTCTAAAATGAACCAGGCATAAATTATGCCTCTAACTTTTTAAAAAGTAGTTTTTATGGCAATAAATATGATAGAATATAATGAGATTCTTGAAAAGTGACTGACAGTAGAGTGGATTTATCTCTAGCAATAAAATAGAAAAATTAAGTTACATTTTCCCAATTTTGAAAAACAGGCTCCCTACCTTTATTTCCAGTACAATTTTATGTTCAAGTTTTCATAAGAGTCCAAATACCCAAATTATCTTAGTTTAAGAGAATTTCCTATAATACACCTTGATTGGAGATATGTCACTATACCACAAAAATATATCTATGTGTTAACTGATTTTAATTCTCCAGGTTTTATTTTAGAGTTTTGCAATGGTTCCTTCTAAAGAAACGCAAAGTCCCAATACTTTGAGATGAAAATATTGTCTCTTAATTGCTACACTTGATGATAACAGAAGTTAGTCTAAGATTACTATACTTCATCAAGTAAGTGACATCTTGATGAGAAAGAAGGAATATGAAATAAATCAATAAAAATGAGTTTGAAATAAAAAGTAACAAAGTTATTCACCTGAACAATCTCCCTTTGTATATTTTCATTTAATATTAAAATATGCCATTGAAAATGAATGCTGTTTCAGGAATACAAATTTTTGCCTTCAATGTAAAATTAAAATTATAGAGTTTAAGTAGCTGTTACTTAGTTTGATAAGTTCTTTATATCATGTGTCTTATGATTTTCAAAGACCTCTCATATCCTTGTCAGAGAATTAATATTATCTAAGGAAATGATTTCAGTTACAACTATATTCTCAGATTTTCTTAGTTCCATACCATGTGACGTAGGACTTTAATATGAAGTCCAATAAAAGATAATCTCTCTTATAAAAGATTTTCATACTTTAATCATCTGACTTAATGACTTTATTCTGATGAAGAGACAATGAAGCTAACCATTTTAGAAATTATTTTATACATTTATTCATAAACTAAATGGTATGTCAGTGGTTTCATTATTAACATAGATTTATATAAATTAGTTATGCATTTTCTAAATGAAAATTTAGAATTAAGAGGGTAGAGCAAGGTATGTTTATCTACCAAGACCATTCCTGACTTTCATTTGCTTATACAAATTTGCTCTACAGTGACCTCTAATTCTTATCTCAGCTGCAAATACTAGGTTTTGTCTGCTTTCTCAGGTCTGGAATTACTGGTGCTAATAATAGCTGGCATTTATTTAGCTCTGTATATAAATGATCTCCTTTAATCCTATGATGTAGGTACTATTTTATCCTTATATAAACATAACGAAATGGGAAAAAACAGAAAAGGTAAATAATTTACCTAAGGTCAGCTAACATATAGCAGATTTAGGATTTGAAACCATGCAGTCTACTTAGATGAGGCTTGCAGTACATTTTATTCCCTTGCTTAAGACAGGTGTCCTGCGTTTGCTTGGTCTGAAATTCTGCTTCTGCTTAGCTGAGTAAACCTTGCATTGGCCATTACCCCATCTGCCTCTACTTAACCACTTAAGTCTCATCTACTATATGTGGACATGATGATGCAGATGTTCTGCTGCTGAAATATTTGTGTATAGTTTGTCACTACACCTGTTTGCATATTTTTTCCTCCAAGTCTCTCTCTCTACTCCAACTTCCTTCTGTATTTGCTAAACTCCTTCAAGATTATTAAAGGCCTGACGACTTCACCAATAATATGACTTGCAATACTGAGTCATAACAGGAGTTAAAACAAAACCCAAAATACTTAATTAAAACTCAACAAATATTAGTATCATACTAAATACAGGATCGTAGAAATGATTGAATAGAAATTCCAAAATTATGAATCTTACTATTTCCTGTGTCATCTAGAGAAAATGGACATCTGCGATATGTTAGGAATAAAAAGATAAAATTTGGTTTTGGTTCTACTGAATTTGAGCCTAAGGAGAAATTATATGACAGATACCTTGGTTTTACTATGTGCACATATTTATTTCACCATTATATGTAATGGCTTTTTTTTTTTAACTTTATAAATATCCCATAGTGAGATATAGTAGGAGCTCAGTAATTTATTTTAAGAGGTATATAATAGGCATTCAATAAGTTCATTGCATGGGTTGAGATCTCATTTTGCCAGCTTCTAAGCCAATTTATTTCCAATTGAATATGCTACATTCAATTATTAATAAGTAAAA
>NW_004567105.1:23815315-23853036 GCF_000260355.1 Condylura cristata
ATCTTATGTTGGGTAATTTAGATTCCCTGTATCTCTGTACCAACAGCATCTCTCCAGATATTATCCTCATCATTTAAGCTTGGCCACTTCTCACATCCCATGAACAGAGACAAAAAACATGTAACGGCCAATGTCAATACAGAAGGTATACATACTTCTGCCACAGAAAACATTGCAAAGAGTAACAAGTGGGGGTGCATACTTTTCTTTAGGGAGTCTTACGAATAATAGAAATGTAATAAAATATATCACAATGTACATTATAGTGACGTAACAAGATTTGTTTTTCAGTCCCAAACAAAATCAGCTATAAAGATAAAGTCATTATGTAGAAATTAAGATTTTGGAAGAAATAAAGATTTTTTTAAATATTGTATAACTTTAGTGGGTATCTAATATATTACATACAGCTCTGATTACTAATATTTTGATATATGTTAGGAATCTTATTAGTATTAGTTTAAAAGAAATGTATATTTCATATGTATATGTGTGTGTTGTGCATGCACATATACATGCAAATTTTGGGGGCAATTTTAGAGGATTCTGCAACTTTCTTAAGCCATCTAGTGAACATTTGCAACTTTAGTGAATCCCAAGACAAGACTGTTTTCAGCCTGCCCCTATCTCCTTCACTACTATCAGCCACATTTCTTGGTCCGCCACTATTTCAGCCTGTAATCTCTTTAAGCTATGGTGATTTATCTTCTGCAGTTATCACTTCAGTGAAGCTTCCCTTGCTAAATATTCTAGTAATGACTTGTCCAATCCACAGGATATTTAATTTTAACTATCTTGATTTCTCAGAAGTATTATAATTGGTCACCGTTCCTCTCTTCTTGCAATGTTTGGGCTCTTTCTTCAGTATCCATGTTTATACACCACTAGTTTCCATCTCTTATCTGTGCCTGTTTCTTCTTAGAAACTTTCTTAAATATTAATGTCCACTGAAATCTCAGTCATTTTGCCCTATGCTATCTAATTGCACACCCTTCTTTGTCAATGTTGCTTACTTTCACCATTCCAAATGCCAATAATGATTCCCACCACTTATAATCAGCTCCAGATTTCTCAGTTGATAGACTAGTTTTTCTAATAATTCAAAACAACTTTTGAATAACTCTAATTGGATACTTTACAACTAGATAATAAAATTCAACTTGAGTATGACTGAATGTATTTAGTTTTAACCCAATCACATTTCTTCTGGATTTACAGCTCACTGAACAGTGGTTCAATCTTTATATATTATCTATAGTTCTTACCCCCTTGTTTTTTGATCCTGGCCCTTTCAAATATGCCCTACTTAAAAAAAAAAAAGTTAAAATTTCCTCATTATCCTATTACTCTCAGAATAAATTTTAGCTCTTTAACAAGATTTTTACTTCTTTCAGTATAAGTCTCTGCTTCGATTTTCATTCTTTTCTTTCAGTCCAGACCTATCATCACTAAAATAGTCAAATTAGCATTAAATTAAATTTGGTTACATAATATGCAGGTTTGTATAATTTTAAGAGTAATCAAAGGCGCACGCTGAGGCAAGGCTCTGTCCATGGGCTGTCCTTGGGTCCTAAGTTCTGGTTCTTCTATAAAAGTCTAACGTTGACTCAGTTGTGTCATTTGGCGATAGTTGTCTGTTACAACTTACATGTCTGTAATGTGACTTGGTTTCTCTGGCTGAATTGGAACTCAGATTCCAGGGATCATGCAGTTGGTTGGTATTTATTGTTTAGTATCTTAGTTGTATTTGTTTGGGCCAATTCAAGGAGATTGAAACTGGGTAAGCTGAGAAAATATATGTGATTATAAGAAACCCAAATTTTACCTTCCCACTCTCAAGATGTTACCTTCATATAATGGTATCCTATAAGCACATCATCAGCAAGCAATCCCAGATGCTGTAGAATATCAAGATGCATAGGACTCACTAAAATACAAAATAATATCTTTCTATGTATTGATGCTCTTTGATTGAGAGGTCTGTCTCCCTTAAAATTAGGTAGCATTTTATTCAATATAAAACATTCTGGAAATGATTTTATCGAATTCTCAAAAAGTTAGGTCATAAAAAGCAAAGCAGCTTCTGCTGTGCTCACGACTTGCTTCTGATTTATGCTGCCATGTGTGACTGCCCTTAGGCTACTAAGCTGTGAAGAAGGTCAAACTGTTCCATTCAGCAATATAAAATAACCAAGTCAAAAGAACTCCATCCTGCTTCCTTCTTTTTCAGATTTCTTCTCTTCTCTTCTTTACTCAGTTCCACTCTCCTTCCCGGTGGGGCAGACAACATGGAACTTCCTTTTCCTGTGGACCACCCTGTTATATAACCACATGAAGTATTACAGGCCACTACTATCAAGGTGAGATATTTCCAAATTTGACCCACTAACACATGATGAATCAGAACATGTAAAGTAAAGGAATGTTCTATTAGTAATACACTGGAATATTTGTCATTTCCCCACCCAGTCTTGACTATCCTTTAACATCCCCATCTTCCACACTCATGAGATATAAATGTGAGTCCACTCCATTTAAGACTGAGCAGAAGAGAAGAGCCAGTTGCTAAAGACATATATCAGTGCGATCTGGTAGAAAGTTTTCAATATGGCATCAACTGTCTAGCACTGCTTATTATTAAATTCTTACTAATTTAGTATTGAAAATGCTCTCTATTATTGCCTTTATAAAATATGTATTTGTACCCTTCATTCTCTATTAATCTTTAAGCTATATCCAGGTGAACATTACCCATTCCAGTATCTTCATTGTTTAATTTTGTATATACAACCATATATTTTTGAATGTGGGGAAGTAAGGAAAGGCTTATTCTCATGATGGTGATTTTTCCCCAAAGATTTCTTATCCAAAAATAACAGTAATTACTAATCAACTTTATCTAGCTTGTTTCTGTTATCAGTTGAGTCCAAAAAAAATATTGGATTAATAACAGTAACGTCAATGCTCAAAACAGGCAGTCATAAATAATTTTGAATCATATTCTGGAAGATTTACATTTAATAAGTTTTAAAAGTTGTTATCAAGTGCCACATAGTATCTTCCTAACTTATTCAGGCACGTGATCTGAACACCCAGGAAAATATTACGATTGAGGTTTATTTTACTTGTCAATAATATTGGAGCTAGATTAGATTTTCTGTCATGAAATCTGTGATTAATTACAAAACTAGGTTGCTTGAGTTGGAGCAGAGGCAAACATGAAAATCTTTATTATGAAGTGTTATGCTGGAAAAAATTTCCTTTCTAGGTAAAATGAACTGCAGAATATATCTTGAATGCTTATTTTTCTCTTAATATTTACCTGCTGAGGTCTAAAGAAGATTTTTTTCTTTATAAATGAGAAAAGCTATTTCAAAAAAAATCACTTAGTATTTATTTGTTTTTAGTGGACTACAGTACTCCCAGATCTGATGTCAGATACACTGAATGATGCAAAATACAATTCTCTGAAATTTGTCTTCTCTTCCTTTGATTTAAAAAAATCCAGGAGTTTCTTTTCTAGAGTAACATATCCTTAGTCATGGTAGAATCTCAAAGTTTATTTGTCAAAGTGCTGTATTTTATGATAGTCTCTTACAAATGAGTTGATACTGACAAATGAAGTTTTTGATAGTAATTTATCTTGTGAAATTGATGTTTATACAGTTATGTAGAGTCACAAGGGTTAGTAGTGATATGCTTAGTAAGGCTTTCATATTCCCAGTATGCTTTTTTATACAGGTAAGAAGAGTAATGTGTAACATAAATAAAACAAGGAATGTGATACCTATATAATAAATCATGCTTACTCTATGATAGAATTGGGTGTTCTTTATATGATCACTAATTTTAGATGCATGCATAAGAAAGTTTAAATGTAACATTTTCTGCATACCTTTTATGTGCATGATTACTTTCACAAACACTATGTTGAAGAACTGGGCAAAGTTTTTACCAAAGCCTTTATTCTGCTGACCTGAAGACTAGATTACTTTCCCAGCAAATCTTATAATGGGATGTTTCCAGGCAAGTTGTTCTCACCCCTAGAATATGAGAAGAGTGTGTGTCTTCCAGAACAAGGATGTTAGAAACCCTGCTTATTCTAATCTCCTTTTCTTCCCACTATCTGATGCAAAATCTAGGGTAATGGCGGGGATCTGTCAAGAAATCAGTATTATCATTCTGAAGAAAAGTAGCCCACTGGCCAATACTCACCTAGGATTGTTGAGAAAGTAAAAACTTAAATTGGATTTAATCTATTATATATTTAAGGTTGTGTTTTTGCCTACTTTAAATACTATAGTGTAATAATATTACATTGTTTTAGTAATGAAAATATAGCCCATTTTCCCATATGACTATATAAGAGCATGATGTGAGTTGTGTTACCAATTTAAAGCAGTCTTACATTTGAAATTCAGCAGTAAGCATAAATGCAGAAAATGACATTTAAGTTTCATCAGGTTAACAATAAACTGCTGTGAATATAGGCAAAATACTTTAAAATGGTAGCTGAAATGCAATATTGAGATAACCTGTCTGCTACAACTAAATTTTTTTTACCCTCTTCTGGGATCAAAATTGTCCTAAATTTATAAGATAAATTGATGAAATTTACATGCTTAGCATTTTCTTTGGTGCTTGATTTCAGTATACTTTACCTTTATAAACAAAACAATCCTAGACTTAAAGAAGTATTTTTATCACTATTACTATATTGCTAATCTACTCTGTGATAAGCAGAACATCCAAAGAAATGGAAAATGAAAGTAGTTGTATTATACCTTCCCCACAAAAGTCTATATTTAAAATAAAATGTGTAGAACAAACATTAGTAAGTGTGGTCACTTATATGACCCTATAAACTATATCCTTTCACTGATATTAGACACTAAGACTAGTGAGAGAACCACCTTTTACTACTTCTGTCTAAACCTGTTGATTGTTTGGGAGATAAGCATATTTCATCTTCGTCATTGAGTAAAGCCCAGGAGCAGATGATAAACTCAGTGTACTAGTGGGTTTCAAAATTAAATGAGACTTTTTGTTTTGAACACAAAGTATTTTTTTTGTTATTGTTGTTGTTCTGAACTTATTTTGTTCCAGGGTTTATTTCTTCAAATTTAGTTAAGTAGTGGTTTCAGATTGAGATTCCTGGTCTAGCAGTATTAGTGTTGTGAATTTTTTTATAAATTAAAGTTCTCTGGCCAAAGCACAGATCTATGGAATCTGAAATTTTAGGTTTGGGGCCTAGAATATGTTGGACTACCTATTGAAGCGTCTCTTGCAAGCTAAATGTGAGGTTCACTAAACTAGAAGACATGCTGTGGGCAGGGGTGGTGGGGGTGACTTTTTCTTGTGCGATTTGATTCTCCTAATTCCTTCTGCAAAATTTCTTCTTAAAAATGCCTCTCAGTTCTCATAGAGAATGTCATTTACACTCTAAGCAGTGGTATCAGAGGTGAGAATGTGTGAACATACAGTTTCTAAGTTGAGAGTGACCTTGAAGAGTATATCTTCTTACTGAAATACTGTTCATGCCATGACTATTTTCTGCTTTCCGTGCTCAAATCCTTTTAACTCTGTTGCACCAATTGCATGTGGTGACTTTATGAAGAGAGAAAATTTTTATTTAATATGTGAATGGGAGTCAGGCAAATCACAACTCTTCTTGGAAATGGTAAGAATATCTGAACCTATACTTGAAAAGTGTTGATTACCAAGTAAATTAAAACCAAGGTTTAATAAATAAGAAATTCTTGCACAGAGAGATATATGTCTTTTAAAAAATTATGTCTTCTAAGTGATTCTAGAAAATGAATACTGTGCATACTGGTATTTGATTAATATGATAAAACTGATATAACGTTACTCCTACCTGAAAATGGGCCAAGCTACTTGAGTTCCTGTTTTTTGAAGGGGGAGTGTGAGTGGGGGAGGCATTAAAACTACTTAAGCCACATCAAATGGATTGATTGGGTTGTCAGATTTTTTGCTATGCAAATTATGGTCGCAATCCAGGAATTATTGGAGTTGTAGAATTTCAGTGTCCATCCAGTTCCAGTGAATCAAAACCTACAACTTAATAAGACTCATGGGTGGCCCATATATACATATGTTTGAAAAATGCTGCAGTTGTCATATTATTTCTATATTTAATTATTGTGAAATTATAAAGTAGAATTTGAATAACAGATTTGAAGAGAAGGGGTAAATACATGCTACCCTGAGACCACTAATTGAATTAAATGTTACCCTAGCAATAAAAATTCACTTCTTGAATATTGTACTTAATTTAATCAAGCAGGTATTTGAATACTTTTTCTACAGTAAGTTTTAGACTCATGCAAAAGTGAAACATATCAGTTGTATTTCTTATACAATAGTCTGAAGATACTTGCACTAACTCCCACATTACACAATTTAACACTTTCCCCAGTTCCCTTCTGCACTTATATTCACTAAAACTAGGATATGTTAATTTCCTTCACTGAAACATTTCTATTTTGCTTATAGTTTTAGTCTTCAATTATGGCTCTGTATGAATGGATAGCAGCCTAGGAAAGAAAGGAGAATGGGTAAAGGGATGTGTAAGTATAGGGAACCTGAATGCTATCAAGAGACAGACTTTGCCCAACCCTAGATTTACTCCGGCAGGGAATACTTAACATACAACCCTCATCTGCAAAGAAATGAATGGAGAAGAGCTGGGGAGATAATGAAAAGTGACAGGTACTGCCACACCCTAAATTGACTCAGGTTCTTACAACTGTGATTACCATACTCCTATCCAGGGAGAAGGAAAGTGCTAAAAGAAATGGCAAGCACCGAAGGCCAGAGAGTCAGAGGTGCTAAAGCCCATTCCCTTCCCCACGTCATGGCCCATCACACGCTTGCTTTCGTGTAAATATCATTGTGTGGGAGAATCACCCGTGAGGGGAAGTGCACCCCCTCCCCACAACTGCCATCCCCAGCTATTGCCTTCGCCGTTGGCAGTAGCTCAAGCCCCAGCAGCACAGGAGAGGCTTTGGGGGAGTCGTGTGTATCCACGAGCGCGTGTGCGTGAGGAGGAGAGCAAAGACGTGATTACTTCAGAATTTATTTAAGGGCCGGTGGAAACCACTGCAGCAGCTTCCAGGGGAAGCCCTTGTTCCAGAGGAAGAGAAGGTGGAGGCAGCCAAGGAGGAGGTGGAGTTGGGGCGTTGGGAGGGGGGTGGGGAAAGACGGGGGAGGTGGAGCAGCAGCAGCAAGTGAGGCGAGTGAGGAGAAAAGATGCTGTAGCATCCACACCGGCTCCCAGCAGGTTGGTTCTTCCTGCCGACTGCGGCAAGCAAACAGGCTTGCAAAAGGCTGGCAGGAGAAACTGGGTGTGGGGGGCTGATTGCTCGCCTTTAAAAAGTGAAACGAGACACCCTAGTGTGGAAGTGGGCTGCGGGCCAGGAGGGGACTGATCCCGAAGCTAGCCTCCCAGGGGACTAGCTTCCCCTTAGCTTTCCAACTCCCAGTCTTTGCCATAAACTCGGGAGGGGTTCCGAGTGGGAGAATGGGTGGAGAACTCCCCTTCCAGATACTTCTCAAGCCTTTCCCCAAAGCTCACGTTCGGCGGGACACCCCCTGGATGGCCCGGACCCGCATAGGGAGCATCGCCACTGGGTTAACTTTCTGCAAGTCAAACCCAGGCGTCAGTTCCCGGCTCCCCGCCCCGGGTCTCCAGCTGCACGCGTGGAGCTGCGGCTGCTCGGGCAAAGGGCTGCTGCTGCTTTAAGAGCCGCCACCCCCCTCTTCTCTCTTTGACAATGGTCTGAACCGAGCTCTGCTTCCTAAAGCAAAATTTGTAATATGCCATTTTTCCGATGGACGCTTCTCCTCTTGGCTGCTGATGGAACCGCGGGAAGATGCCGAGTTACTGCCAAGCCACCAAGCCGGGGCACGTTCCGGGAGGGCGCCGGGGCAAGCGAGTGTCTAAGCTGCCTTTCTCCTCCCGTTGCTAGGGAAATGGTCCAGGAGTGCCGGGCGTGAGCCTCCTCTCTCGTCGAGCCGGAGACTGCGGTTGTCATTGATCAATTGAAGAAGCAGGACCCGAAATTACAAACATTAGGTACAGAAGCCTTGTTTGAGTTACCACGGTTTCCCTTCCGCATTTTTTTTTTTTAAAACCCCTTCCCCGGCCCCACCCCGCCCCCAGGGAAGATGAGATGCAAATTCTCCTTTGCCAATTACTGTTCTGTACCTTTCGATTTCCACCCCCATCCTTTTACTTCTCCTATTTCTCTACCTCCTCCCTACTTGGCTCTCTCTTGTTAGGCAGGATGAAGAATTTTAGTATGGAAATTATGAAGTCAACTTCTGGGTGGTGGGGGGTGTGGCTGAGAAAGAACTGTCCAGCTGTGTGGGGTGAGCTGGCTTTTCGTCTCCTCTAAATGCACTGAAGAAAGTGCAGAATGCTTCCATTAGAGTTGATAATATATCCTGAGGACAGGAGATTTCAAAGAGTTAACTAGTAGGAGGAATATTCGTATAATGTAATCAGACAATGGCTAGGATTTCCCTCACTGAGTTACTCCTAGTAGGTTAACTGAAATGGAGCTGGGTTATTTCTTAAGACTAAAATTTTCCAAAAGAAATTAACTATTGAGAATATTTCATCTTTGCCTCTTGTACTGTCTAAATCTAGTTATCTGTTTGAGTAAAGTGATTTATGATAGCAAAAAAAAAAAAAAAATCCCATTGTAGAACTAAGGTGCTGCTTGAATGATTATATTCCAAGGAACACATCTTGAAAACCCTTGGCTGGTGTCTCCAGGAGTGGACATTCAAAACTTTTATTTTGATATTAGAGAGATTTAAAAGACAGTCAAGGTTACGTGCTAAGAATAAAGGAATTGGTTTTCCTTGTATAAAATTGTTCAAGCTATATTTAAGCACTGTGATAATTAAACCAAACAGGTTTATTTTTTTCCCCTTCACAACAAAATAAACACTGTCTATAGGTCTTGAAACTTTCAGTAATTTGATGAACGAGACATCAGCACCTGGAAAAGGAAATTATAATTCATCTATCCAAATGACTTTAGGGTGAGCATGATGAAAAGGCAAATAGCAAAGCAAGCTGTTAGTGTGCTCTTCCGTTTCTTCAGGAATTATGTGATGTCATGCAGTTCTTAGTGTTAAAAATGGTTAAAAAAAGTTAAAAGTGTTATATGTGAATGATACACTAGGAATTGGATGCCATAGCTTTCTACACTGTGTAAGTTCTTTCAGATGTCATGCATTTGATAGAGACTATTTAACTCTTAAACTGAATGAAGATTGTAATTGCTTTTAATGACTAAAATATGCATTTAAGGAAAATAATACTATATTTTAAGGACTGGGCAGATATTTATTTTGTAATATATATTTGACAGAATTTGAGTTTTATTGCAAGAAACTAAGCTAGCTCATGAAAGTGACCTTATTTTTTTGCACACAATTGTTTTTTCAGTTGCATCTAATTTTCAGGAAGAGACTTTAGGTTTATCCAATTGTGTTGACTGAAGAGAGTAACATGGAGTCATCTGATTTTTCAAGTAACTTTACATAGTTTGAATTTTTTAAATTGGATTTAGGGAGTGCGGAGTACCAATTAAATTTAAAACCATTAAGCATGGAAGCAGAATGAATCATGAAATTAAAATATTCTTTCTGCATAGATGACTGTTGGTCACTTAATAATAGAAGTAAATATTTGAATTTGCAACAGTTCTTTGTGATTCTGCTGTGTGATTATAGTCAGGGTTTCCTTGGAGTCTGACACATGGATTATTATCCATTCTTTACGGAAATGAAACTGAAGTTTTGACTTGCCCTGGTTCACATGCCTCAGGAGTAAAATTGAATCAAGGTCTTTTGAGTATAACTTTAATAGACTTTCTAGGTCCCTAAGCTGCTTCTTACCATAGCATCTATAGGCTGACTAAATTAAAGACCAACTTTTATACTGATTTAAGAGCCTAAAGTTTGTGAATGTGTAATATCCCATGGTGACCACAAGTCTTTGTTAGAATTAGGGTAGCATATTCAGGAGGAAATTATTCCCAAGGTAATCAATGCAGTTGTTTGTTTCCAGAATTTAAAATTGTTATGGGTAATTCAGACTAGAGATCAGTTAATGGCTTTATTTTGAGAAGGATCTGATTTAAAATACAGACTTGAGAATATTTCAGTACCCTCACAAGTGTATAGGCACAAATTGTCAGTGTTACCATTTCCTCACCCAGTATTTTGTTTTAAACTTAAATGTCAAAAATAAACACATTGAACTCTTGGTAATGATCTTTCAGAATGACACATCTTGTCAGAATATGGATTTCATGATGATAGACAAATTAATTAAATATTCAAATTATTAGAATTTTTTTATTCCAATTCCTTTTCAGTTAATGTAAAGAAAATTTGTAGCAGTTGGAAAAGAGTCTCCTTGTTTTTTGTAGTATTGAAGAAAAATTCAAATTTATGGGAAAAATAATTTCATTTATTAAGCGGTCAATAATAGTAGCACACGTGAGTATGAATCAGTGTGTTGCCATGTGCATGTATGTTAAATAGGTATACATGTATAATATATATGCATGCATACATTTTACTATTTATTTTGGAATATATAAGAAATTGACCACTTCAAGTTCTTATTTTCTGATAATTCAGTGTTTTGAATGACCACTAATAATTTAAAAAGTTATCTTAAGCTTTAGTTATCCTAAAGCTTACCACTCCCCCTTTGTGTTTTTTGTATAGGCGATGAATCACAATGTACTTTCATTTATAATTTTTAAATTTCTCCCTACTTTTTAGTGGGCCCTGACCAAATCATCATAGAAAATTGAGTTTCTCTCTTCAGTAACTCAATTTATATGAAGAATCACATTAAAAGTAATTAATTATTGAGCTGTTAAGTCTTGACATTTTATTTGAAAATATCACCAGAAATATTTTCCCCAAGGACAAGAATATGTAAGTAGAAAAATGAATTGACCTTGATTTACAAAACCAAAGAATGCTCCAGGATCAAGAGCCAAACCAGCCTTTCTCCACATCAGCCTTCTGCAAAACCAAGCCCTTTAATTAATAGCTCCTGGCCCCAGTACAAAAGCTGAGATTGAGATGGGCTTGATTTATTTTTTTTAACATAAGGTAGAAGATAAAAGAGAATATGAGATAACTTCAGATTTTTAAATGCCACACATAGGTCAGTAAGATATCTGAATGCCGGTGCTGTATATTTTAAGTCAAATTAATAAGTGATTAAAAAAATATCGTGAGCAGTTCATTTAGTTCATCACTGGGAGCTTGTGATTAGCAGCAGCTGAGATGTGAAGTTACTACATCAGCTAATGTAATTTATGGCATCTGTTTTGTGGAATATGTAAAAGAGTGTTAGTTTGTATTGTTTAGATGGAAACCAGACAGTGCAGCTCATAGCAAACAAAGGAATATTAAGTGTAATTAGTAGTGTAATGTATGCACCTTAATCTATTTCATATAACTTATGTTTAACTCAGTCAGGATCATTTATTTACTCTGTTAAATCTCCGTAGGAATTCAGGAAGAAGCATATGAAAGAAATAAAAAGGAAAATATAATGTCAAGGAACTATAAGTTGGTTGGTAATAAAAATTTCTGTCAATAAAGAGAAAATTGATTATTGTGTAAAATGAATAATTCTTTGTAGGCTTTCTAGATGAAAGAGTGAACATTAATTAATGTATTTGCCACTCAAAAATCACTTACTTTCTATCCTTTAAGTGCTAGACACTGTATTGATTGTTAATAATATAACACAGAAATGTAAGATGAAGGTCCTAATTATAAAGGATTTGTAAACTTTCAGGGAAATAAAGGTGATGAATTAAAGGATTTGTAAACTTTCAGGGAAATAAAGGTGATGAATTAAAGGATTTGTAAACTTTCAGGGAAAGAAAGGTGATGAATTAATAAGTAATAGTAGGTTACTATAAATTAAATTAGATGGGCTAACTCATGAATTTACAAAAAAATCTTGAGAAGTAGAGGAAGCCAAGCTTTAATTTTTAGGTAATAGATAAGTGGATTTTCATGAAAAGTGAAAGCATGTGGATTGCAGGAAGTCAATGAGTCATATTTCATTGAGGTCAAAATATTTAGCTGGATTGGAGTTGGAGCAGTGAGTTTATAAGAAGAGACAATTAGGCTAATGAGTTGTAAAGGGGCTGTTAAGTTGAGGATCAAGTGGCATGATAGAAAATTGTTTCTTACTAAGACTCCTCTTTATTTTCTTCAAGCAATGATGTGTGAAGTGATGCCCACGATTAACGAGGACACCCCAATGAGCCAAAGGGGGTCCCAAAGCAGCGGCTCGGACTCAGACTCCCATTTTGAGCAGCTGATGGTGAATATGCTAGATGAAAGGGATCGTCTTCTAGACACCCTTCGGGAGACACAAGAAAGTCTCTCACTAGCTCAGCAAAGACTCCAGGATGTCATCTATGACAGAGATTCACTCCAGAGACAGCTCAATTCAGCACTGCCACAGGTAAGCCTGCTGATAGCATTACCTCTCTATTGCAATTGAAAATGTTTAAGATTTAAATAAACTTATAATTGTTTTTCTTTTAACATAAGTGATATGAGTATTTTGGTAAGGAAATATTTAATAGATCATTAATTCACACAAAACTTTACTTCAAACAAAATTTGCTATTGTAGAGGATGTCAAGTATAAGTTCCAGACTTGTTTTTCTTTGAAAGACTTTGTGTGTGAGTGTATATATATATATATTTATGAAGGTAGCAGATTACCTATTGTTCAGATTTTCATCCCTAGAATGTGGGAATAATTTTATTTTTTACTTTTTTAAACACTGTTGTGACAGTTATATATATTTTCCATTTTCTGTTCTATGGACTGTCTATATTTATTATTTGTTGTTCTTTAAAAATACCTTACACCTGTTTAAGAATTCTTGGAGCTATTTGACATATTACTGTCTCTCTTTGTCTCAACAACATTTTAGCCAGTTTCTCTTTTTAAAAAGTTTGGGAATTGAAGAAAAAAAAAAAGCTTCAGCCTTATTCACACTAACTCAAAATTGTTTGGATAGTTATTTTAAATGCATTTTTGTGAAACACATTATTTTATAGAAAAACAATAGAGCATTAAAAGAACTGACAATTCATTTATATACAAAGTTATGAACGTATTTTTTCTTACTTAAGGACTATAATTGTGTTTATTAGATGTATAACATATAATATGAATGAGATTTTTAATAATACTTGATGCACTGTATTTTTCTATTAATGCAAATTTGATTGGTCCTTTGCTTTATTTTTTTGAAGGATTATTTATTTATGCATACAAAACTGGGGTACAGGCCAGAGGTACAGGGGTGGTGAGAGAATCCACCAGAGACAGAGCAGAACAGGCAGATCGATGAAGCACACTGCTGAGGGGAGTATCGGGCTGGTCAGGAGAGGTCTGTGGTGCCATGTGGATCTCCTCCTGGGCTGGAGATCAAACTAGCACTGAAGTGTTTGCAGATAGCTTGCAGTGCTGCATCCTAAGCCGTTGCGCCACCAAGGAGGGCCCGGTTCTTTGTTTTAAAGAGAGTATAGCAAATGTTAAAAAGAGTTTATATTTCTCCACAGAAATATATTACTTACTTCTTACAGCAAGTATCTTTCCACAGATATTGAAAATTAAACAAATTTAACAAAATTGTAAGCCCAACTGTACCATTAAGTTGCAGTGTGATTTGAGATATTTATGACTTAGAATGGAAAGAATCACCCAGAACCTTTTGTCATGGCCCTTTGCTAACCTCATATCCATGTGTGGATCACCACTGTCCCAGTCGTGTTCATTTTCAGCCTATTTCTCTTGTGTTATGACACAATAATGTTTCAATTGTGCTTACCTGTTGGTACATTTGTTCCTTTAATCACACTGTATGCCTTGATTCACTTCAAAAGACAAGTGTCATATCTTCACCTAGAATTTTAAGGTAGACAGTTCAGTCTCTGCAATTGTTGGTCACACCTTCATTTCTAGAATCACCACCAATGTGTTTGTTCTCTTTTAGTTCTTTGTGCTGGTAAAGTATGGTTCTGAGACCAATTACACTATTTCACATTATACACAAATGAATATACTATAGCAATAACACTATAGTACCTCCTGTGACAAACTTAGAATAGGGACAGTTGTTTCTCTTTCTGGATAGACTGATTTCCTAAAGAAACCTAGGATTATATTTCTGGGCAAATTCAAAATTCTTTCAGTGTTTCCCCAGACAGAGTCTACTGGTTGCTTAAATGCTGTGTGTGCCCCTATCTCCCCCATGGTTTTTTTGGAAGTTGACACTTTGGTCCTTAATATTAAAGTACCATGCATGCAATTAACAACCTCCTATATCTATCTTTTACTATTTTACTCATTCCTGATGCTATCATTTTGGAACCCAATTCTATCATAGTGATTTCAAAAATCATTTGGATTTTATTTTTTTTCTTTATATGTAGAAAAAGTAGACAATTACTTCCTAAGGATGTAATGTTGTAAAAATGAATATTTTTCTTGGGAAAAGAAAGCAACTAAATATATTTTCATATATTAACATTATATGGGTAAATTACTTCTTAGTGGAACAAGAATGAAGATAAATTTTAATTCTAGTTGTTCAGTTTTGTTGAATATCTAGATCATATATTACATAAAATTTTAGGTTTCAAACTTTGATTCCACTGATGTACAGTCATTTTTCCAGCCCTCTTGGGGCCATTTGTGTTTTACAGTTCCAATTTTTCCTAATATTCTGTGCATGTATAATGTATATTATGCAACACTTCTGATGGATTCTGGGCAGCATCACAAAATTATATGCTTTTATATTTCTAAAGAGAATTTTATGAATGTTCCTACTGCATGGAAAAGTATAAAAGCTCTCTCTCATGTTATTAGAGGTCTGGCTTTATTACCCATAATGTCTGTTACATACATACAAGTAAGATATTCATTTTTTTTTTCTTTTTGAATTCTAGATTAGGGATTATGTGCCTGTCTATTTAAATGGTTATAGTTCCAATTGCTTTCACAAATAATTTGACCCATTTTTTCAAAATTATTTTGTTTTACTATTACAAATAGTGCAATACCTATAACAGTCCGTGTCCTTGAAGATAGTAATGGCTATGTCATTTTTAAAATCAAAACTATTTTATAATTTGAGGACTATAAATCATTTGCAAATAATAGGGAAATGTTCTACCTTAATTGGTAGCTTGGATTCTCTTTGAATATTTTGTAAACAATATACCAGCATTGTTTTGTGCACTGACATTTACTGGGAAAGAATAATGATGACCATACGTGTGAGTTTGAGGCAGAAATAAAACATGAAAAATTGAAAACTACAGCAATAGCATGAAAATGAAAATTGTATTAGAGAACATGAGCTTGAATTTAAAGTAGTCAAACTTTATGACATGTTGTGTTCTAAATTGCCTATGTAATAGTATCAAGTATTGGTGATGTGAGGCTTTGCTTTAATCACTTTTCCCCCATGAGCAAATGCAACAATGATTTAACAATTCTAATCATATAAAGAATTTTGTAGCAGTAGTGTATACCTTTTCATTATGTTACTGGTGTAACTGTTTAAAGTGTACACGTAATTCCACATCACTCTAGATGTCCAACTTGATGTTTCTAAGCTACTGACGCAGTTTTCTACTTTTCTAATGTATAGATTTATTTAATGTTCCACAAATATTTGGATTCATACTTGATCACTCTCTGCCTTCAGCCCCTACTCAAATCTGGTCTAATACCTAACTTAGACACTTAAGAATTCTTAGAGGAAATACTTTTTCCCTCATCTATGAACTCAGTCTTCATTGAGCCACACCATTTTTTTTTTTAAGATTTATTTATTTGTGCATACAGAACTGGGGTACAGGCCAGAGGCTCAGGGGCGTTGAGAGGCTTCACCAGAGACAGAGTGGGAAACAGAACAGGCAGATTGACGAAGTACACTGCTGAGGGGAGCAGCAGGCAGGTCAGGAGAGGTCTGTCGCGCCATGTGGTCACCTCTGGGGCAGGCAGGAATCGAACTCTTGCAGAAGTGGCTTTAGATTCTCAGTGCTTTAACTTTGCCACCAGGGAAGGCCACGCCATACCGTTTTTATCAATTAAGAAATTTTCAGATTTTTATATTCTTTTCTGTTCTTTGACATCTGGCCCTAACCTTTGCTTTATTTCCTAACATTACCACCTTTGTAAATGTGTCACATAATATGTTGGAATAATGCTGTATTCCTTGTCATGTCCTGAAGGCTTATTGTTTCTCATTGTTACTAAATTACTTGTTTATGGACCTGTTTCCCAACCTGAAATATATGTTTCTTGAGAACAGGAGCATAGCTTAATCACCTACAACTTTCTGGATTAGTAGAGTACCAGACCCATAGTGAGGGCTTTTAAGTAAAAACAGAACTGAAATCCTTGTGTTTTGATGTAGAAAGACAAAAGATTTGAAATAGGAATATCTGGTTTTTATATCATACATCATCAGCCTGAGTCACAAAAGTTATTAATGCTGATATCTCACAGGGTAGTTTGTGATGATTAAATATGATAATATAATGAATTGATCAAAAGGTTAGCTATAGAAATGCTTCCATTTGTTTATCCAGAATGCCAAATGACAAAATTCATATATATGTAAGCTTATGTTTTAAATATTTAAGTTATAACACACACACATATCAATAAGTGTTAGAACAATTTCCAGGAATATTGACAAAATAAATAATCTTTGACATTTTGAAATAGGGCAACTCTTTGTCAAATCCTAATACATTTATTAAGACCATCTAAAAGAGAGGTAACTATGGTTAGATTTTCATTGCAAAAGGTCATTTGTAAAAGTTTAAAGTTCTTCTTAGAAACTTATTGAGCATACATTAATAGTCTTATGTGTATTTTTAAATAGTTATATGTGTTTGTAAAGGGGATAAAAAAAAAGAACATTTATAGCTTCCAGAGAGCATAGGGAATTGAGTTATTTGGAGAAAAATTATAAATGGATTCATTAAAATAGTACCAGTAGATTATAGGAATAATGAAAGTATTTGAACTGTAATATTGACATGTGATTGGTGACAGAAAATTTCATGTGCAAAGTGATTTTTAGAAAGATTTTTAAGAAAATATTGGAAAGAACTTAAGGGTATTCCATGTGGGACAGCAGAGCCTTGCTCAAGGACATGGACTGGAGAATGAATTCTAGCCTATGCTCTCCTGGCCAGTGTAGGCTCAAGCTTCCTAATTTGTAGAAATAAGACAGATATATACCCCAAGTTCAAAAAGAAAACGCACACCTAACTAGGAAATAAAGAACTAACAGATTTGTTTGTTGAAAGATTGTAGGATAGAAGTGAAATTCTCTATGTGCAGTTGAAATGTTGTCTGTTCATGTGTATGGTAGAAACCAAGGGTAGGTGTTTGATACAAGATGGGATAATTGGCATTCTGAGTGAGATTGTGACAGTATAAAGAAATAATGAAGGGATATGAGTCACCCATTTTGATTTAGGATGGATTACACAACAACCAGGTATTTGTGATCTGTTGCCAAAATAATGCAACACAAAACCTTAGTGCTCTGTAGAGTTATGAATTAATGAAATTCTGCTGATCTTGCTTGGTTGATCTTGGATAGCTTACTATGTCACTGCTTAATGCAAGACTCAGTCAGCCATATGTTAACTGGCTATTGTTTGATTTAAGATGAATATAGCTCGACCAGTTTGGGCCCCTTAGTTCTAAGTTGTCTAGTCTTGCAATAAGTAAGCCATGACACTGGACATTTCTGATGGTCATGGCAGGTGTGTAAGAGCAAAGCAGAAACAAGTAAATGCTTTTTTTGTTTGTTTGTTTGCTTTAATAATATTTGACCACACCAGATACAGAGTTGAAAATAATACAAAATTAAATGACAAAATTTCAGGAAGACACAAAACACAGGGACCATTAGTGTTACTGAGCTACCACAAATACAAACTGAAACAGTCAGTTGGGTCATTATTACATTAGGGAGAACTTAGTGTGATAATGTCATAGTTCCAGTGAGGTGTGGAATTTGAAATAGGATTTTGAACTTTGAAGCCTGAAACAATTTCTATTGTATTAAAGAAGACAATAGAATTATAAAAAAATTATTGAAAAAGGACAAGGGATAGTATTAAACTGGATGGCTAAGAACCACGTTAGAAGGAGAAAGACAAATCGTGGATGGTATTGTTTATATATGGAATACAGCAGAAAAAAAAAAAAAGGTCAGTCAAAATCAAGCCAATATCAAGCCCTTGAAATCTGTGGAGTTCAGGCTACAAGATGTGGAGGGGTAGAAAAGAGAATAAAGTTGGAAGGGGGCACAGAGCATTATGGTGGAGAACTGCGGATGCCATGGGGTGGGTGTGGTGTGGTGCAATTGAGAGGTGCAATCTTGTCACTCTAAATCATGTACGGTGTAAACCACTATTACCTCAATTGAAGAAAAAAATAAAGAGGAAAAAGATTTTGGATGTGAGTAAAAAACTTGGATTTTTTTTTTCCCCTCACGTTCTTGCAAAGAGACATTGGTAATAACGAGGCTTCTCTGAAATTTCCTTCATTGGGAGGAGGCAGTGACCTCTGTCTGAGGAGTGATTGAAAGGGGCTGTTCATGCACTTCAGAAATTGAACATTTTATAATGTCAGATTTTGTTCATCATTAATCAGGGCATACTGATATACACTCTAAAGAGGAACTGAATTGAAGAGGCTGCTTGTAGAGAAGTAGCAAATATTTAAGTGAAACATACAGAGAATCAGAAGTCACTTATTCTAGATAGAGATCATCTAAGTCCTTTTTTGGCTTGCTACTTACAAGCTCAATAATATTGGTCAAAGTAGTTAATTTAAATAATCAGAGTCTGCTTCATAGGATCATTATGAGAAAGAAATGAGCTGGAATGTGTCAAATGATCAATTCAGTACCTCACAGATAGTACATGCTCAACAAATGTTAAATGCAGTTATTGATGTTGTCATCATTACCATAGATATTATCATCATTATCCTTAGTCAAGCTTAACTGTCCTGTTTTATTGGACAGTGGTGAACACTAGCATAAATTGAAAGCACTAAAAATCCTTATTCTCTGCAGTCTTTATCAAATTTTGGAAATACATTGATTTTTCTCTTTTTCAGAAAGAACTATTAATATTCTTTAAATGATTTTTCCAAATTCTCTACTTCCACAATGACCAGTCTTAATCATGTCGAGCAATAGCCCTCCTATTATTTGCTGCCTTTCCTTATCACACATTATAACTAGGTCAGCCACATACCACTGTGATGTTTCTCCTCAATTTCCCCATTCCAGCTCTGATTCCAGAGGAGTCAGACACTGTTACTGAGAGTAGAAGCTGTTGGAGTAAAGAGAAACCACTGTGCTCATTCTCCATGGTTCCATGAACCATGGAATCATCATAGATAGTAATGAAACAGAAGTGCAAATACTTGTCTTCTTGGCAAGAGCAGAAAAGTTAAGTTCCTGTCAGAAATTTCATTTGGGGTTCACTACTTTACCTGAGGGAATCAGAGGAAATACAATAATGTTGATTTTTGAATCAAACTCATTCGTTTATCTAGTTAGATATATTGTCTCAACTAATCCTTAAAACATTCCAATCATTATAATAAATATGAAGTGCAAATACTTGTCTTCTTGGCAAGAGCAGAAAAGTTAAGTTCCTGTCAGAAATTTTCATTTGGGGTTCACTACTTCACCTGAGGGAATCAGAGGAAATACAATAATGTTGATTTTTGAATCAAACTCATTCATTTATCTAGTTAGATATATTATCTCAACTAATCCTTAAAACATTCCAATCATTATAATAAATATGGAGATTATTACTATTCTGATTTTATAGGTAATAGCAAAGAGAAGTTAAGTAACCAGGACCTGTATGACTTACCAAGACTCCTGTGACTTGCCTCCATTTTACTATGAGCTGTTGCTGCATCTCAAATGTTTTCACCCAGTTTTAAAGTTTTCAGCATTCCTAGAAACCTGTAGAAGACAAGTCACTAACTATATTTCTCATCATTACCCTTAAATCTAATTATGAAACAACTTATTTTGAATGTATGACACAATTACATATAATTCAATTATTTGGTATTCCTAATTCTACAGCTTATGACTTTGCCTTTTTAGTAACTGGACATATTTTACAACCCATTACGTCCTTATAGTAAAGAGCATATACTTTCATGGAAATATGTTTAACTAGGAATTATAGTTTCAGTATTCATTTTGTTAAACCCCAAAATACTAGAAAACCACTGAACTTTGGAGGTTCATGTTTATTTATGTGAAAAAGGAAAAAATAGTTACTGCTAATATGCTCTATACTTTAGCTAATTTCAGATGATTATAGAGGGCATACACCTTGTTTCTCTAGTTTAATCATGACTGTATAATAAGAGGGTATTATATTTTGAACAAATACTTAAGGGCCTGTTCTGTGTCAAAGTCCATGCTTAGAGAATAGTGTTGCTGACCTGAGTTTTATCTTAAGATTTTTGCTAATTATGTTTCCTCATAATATTCTGTGGCAATAACAAGGAAATGCCTAATCCACTGAATACCACATTTACATGTAAATTTTTCTCAACTGACCATTATTTCTAGTTATTTCATTACTTTTATCCTCTGTTGTGAGGAACTGTTCATGTTTCTGGAAATCTTTGTTTCTTCTTTGTGTTTAAGATCTGATCCTTTCTTGGTATTTTGACAAAACATTTCTTCTTTTTTTTTCCACCATCATCAATGTTTCTGTCTGTAGTGGATTATAACCAACAGCATTAAACTTTCTGATGTTTCCACCTTAAAAATAGATCTAATATGACTTCCATTCTTCTAAACTACCACTCCATTAAACTTTCTCTTCATAGGACAAGTTTTGCAAAAATTGCCTCTTCTGGTGAGAAAATAATGATAATAATGAACAGCTATATACGAGAGACATTTTATGGGTTTAGAGTGGGGAATGGGATCAAAAAATGGGGGTGGGGGGTAGGGGGAAGGAAATGCACTGGACTATGGTGATGGCACATGGGTGATTGGTGATGGGAAGCCCGTGGGGATTGCAACTAAGATGGAAAAATGCACAAAATGATGTAAAAATAAACTAGTATATATATATATATATATGTGTGTGTGTGTGTGTGTGTTCTCGTTCTTTCTCGTAATTTCTCCCTTCTATTTTCTCTTGCGTCCACTCCACTCAAGCATTTATACTACTACCTTCCTCTTAACTGCTCTTGGAAACATTGTCTATGACCTCCACATTGCTAAATGCAATGGTCAGGTCTCAGTCTCTATTCCTGCTTATCAGCAGCTTTAGACACAGCAGATCTCTGCATCTCTTCCTCTCCCTTAAAATACCTTTCTTCCTAGAGCTCTAGGATAGCCTCTTGCCTGGTTTCATCCTACTCCACTGGTCCTTCTTCTGTTTCCATTATTGGGTACCCCTCACCCTCTCTAGCTGTTAATGCTTGATAGCTCCGGGTTCACTTTTGTATCTTTTTTCTTTTCAACTTTATTGACAACTTTCATCATTTCTTCTGTCTCCTGACTTTGATATCATCTTGTCCAAAATTGAGTTCATGGTCTTCACTTAGCCTTCTGTATCGTAATTAATACCAATGCCAATCTTTCATATACTGTATTCAACCTAGCAGTGAAGAGTCTCAGCCTTATCATCAAAGTATATGTAGAATTGAATGCTGTTCAGCATCTCTAGAATAGAGGGAATTTTCCTAACTAATTTCTTGTTTGTGTCCTTGTATGGCCATTAGTCTAATGGTAGAAAATCAGCAAGATTCTGATTTTGATAAACTGTAAGCCAGGTTTGGCTCACATGTGGTTAAATCTTAGAAATACTTTCCCAGCTCTTTACATTGATCTGAAGGTCTAACATCTGCTCCCTTCTTTTTATCTGCCTTCTATTTTCTAACTCACTCTACTCCTACCTCACTGGTGTTTTTGTGTAACAGCATGTTAGGTATTCAGATGCTTTGAGGACTCTCTGGCTGATCTTTATAGCTGGCAAAGTTGTTTCCTGACCAACCATGAGTCTTCCTTTTCTCCTACTCAGATATTACCTTCTCGGTGAGGCTATAGCACATCATCCTATTAAAAAATCATAATATCCTTTTACATGAAGAAGAAATAGACAAAGTCAAAGAGAGGAAATTAGGAGCCTATAAGCCATGGATACCAAAGAAAGAGATCAAACAATGCAAGAGTGGAGTGGTGAACAGTTTCTAATACTATTTTCAACCCATAAAATCTGTTTCTTTGTCTTGTTTAATATTTCATTCTACTAATACTAGACTCTGTTTTGTGAAGTTGGGGGATGGATCCAATGGGTCACTGCTGTACCTTCTACCTACAAAATATTATCTGGCATTTTGCTAGTTATTCAGAAATGCTAAATGAGGAAATGGAAACAAAAATAATTTTTTTTTGTTTGTTGAAAATATTCTCCATGATACCTAGTCTGTGATTATTTGGCAAGTCATATAATCACACAACAATTCACAGCATATATTAAAATTCTTGCTTAAAGAAAAAATATGTTCTTTATAGCACCAATGGCTAAGGTATTTATAAAACTACAATCATAATATTTAAGGGGCAATCATAATATTTAAGTGTTGATACTGTACCTCAAAGCCCTATCTGGAATAAAGTAGGACGACTATACTTTCAAAGAGCATATCTATAGTTCATTACTAGAATGATGTGAATTTTATGTCAGGAGTTGGTGGTGCTTTGAGTATTACAAATTAGAGCATTGAAGATCAGGATGTAAATAACTAATTTTGAAGGTAAAAGTAAGGGATATTAAACCATATTCTTTTGATTTCAATTGCCACTTGTTCTCTTCTTATGCCTATTTTTATGTTAGTCTGTTTCAATTAATATGTGCAATATTTTATTCAAAATTTTTATATATTTTGGTGAGATTTTACAATATCCATGCTTGTTTTGGAAACTTAGATTGTTCACTGACTAAATTTAAAAAGAGCAGTTATTAATTTGAAAGATTTTAGCAAAGATCTTACCTAATGATCTATTTCTAAGATGAAGGAGATAAATCAGTTCCAAATAATAGTAAGCTCATTTTAACATATATGAAACATATTCAATATGATAAAAATATTTAACAATACTTATAAAAAATGTGTTCTAAAAATTCTGCTTGTTATTGTCTGATCTCATTCATCAAAATACAGTTCTTTGAACTATACCCTAGATGTATAAAATAGACTGTAGTACTTGAATCTTGAGTTAGAAGCAACATCAATTAATATCTCATTAGTAGAAAAGCACTTGACTTCTGAAATTATATTGTTTTAGAAACGTCGTTAGGTAAATTTAACTTTCCTTTTAAGTACGTAGCTTCAGTTTTACAATACCAAAGCTGAAGTTCTACACTGATTACAAGTCTTAATATTCCCACAATGATTATAAATTTTCTGCTTATCCTTGGAATTCTATTAATCGGGGCACGTGTTAAGAAAATGTTATTACATGCATTCAACCATAACATTTCTGCGTCTTCATGACAATTGAATCTTTCATGTGACAATCTGCTTTTATTCTTAGATAAGCATTTTCATATAAATTCTTTGATTTTGAAAATAGTACAGAAAATTTCTTATTAAAGTTTGCATTATATACCTCTTACTGTTTTTATTTTTTTTTTCTGTCAAAGTGCCTGTCTTTACATGCATTTCCCACAAATTGTCAATAGTTTTCTGGACTTTATTTGTAAGTAATCTAGCAGTCTTTTTCTTTTGATTATTTGTTTCCTTTATATTTCTTACAATTACCTATATACTTTACTCTCTTCCTAAGGGCTTTCTATTTTCCCCTTTTTGTGTGTTTTTTTTATTAATTTATTATGCTTCCCTTTGAATGGATTATTACACCCTTTTGTTATTCATTTAAGAGTTAACATATAAATTGCAGTGTGCATCCTTAGCATACCGAAGTGTAAGAAGTGTAATTTTTAAAGTGTTCTTTTTATGCTTCATATTCCCATGTGTCTGATGTAAAAGATAATGTTATTGTAATGTTATACAGATAATATTCCTTTAGATTGATTCACACATTTACAATTTGTGTTACTAATTATTCTTTCTGATCTTAAAATAATGTGACCTCATTTTTCTTCTTCCTAAAAAATAGTGTTAAATTTTCCTTACTGTAGGTTTTCAGCTGAGTAATTTTCTCAGCTTGAGATTTTCTGAAAATGAATTTATTTTTGAAGTATGTTTCACTGAACATAGAACATCAGGTTAGTTTACATAGAGTGGTATGAACCAGTATCATCTCAATTAAATTTTAAAAAATGAAGTATTATTCCTGTCATGTTCTATTTTTCCTCTCAGTCTGGAATTCCAATCCCTAAGTGCTCATTCTTCTCATTTTGTCTCCCATGCTTCTTCCATACCCCTTTTCTCTATGTGATTCACTAGGAGTTTTTTCGTACCTAGCTCATTGTTCACTAACACTGCTGTATCTGTGTTGCTTCTTTGCTTTGTTAATTGCCCTTTTCAAATCTATTATTTCCATTTGTTTTGGTTTTTTACATTTTTAAGCTAAAGTTAAAATTTAGAATCTTGTCTTTTATACCTTGAATATTGTGTAAGAATAATTACTTCAAGTCTTTTAGATGGAGTCACTACCTGAAACTCCTATGGTTTGTTTCTCTTGTTTTCCATAGATATTTTTGCTTGCGTGGCAGTCATTTTATTAATAAAATAACAGGGGAAGTTTATTTAGTTCTAGAATTACATTCTCTTTTCCCAAATGAGCCACTTACTTGTTTTGGCCAGGTGGCTGAGAAAGTAATCTCCAGTCACTTCTATCCAAATATTTCCTGGGAAGATCTTTCCATCTAGACATATTTTAAAATACAGTCTTTTAGAGCATCAACTCTATGGCATGTAGACATCAGCACTCGATCCTAGTCAGACTAGATTTCAATGTCGGTCTCTATACCCCTATGAAACTGCCAAATATGCTGATCCTGCCTTGCCAGAGCCAGCAGAATACAGACCTAAGTGGCTGAAACCTAACTTTTGTTGGCCATAGACTCTCAATTCTTAGCTATCTTTGTTGTTGTCTTAGGTCACAAAATAACAACAACAACAAATTTTAAAAAAGGATTAAGAGTCTGTCAACAGAGCTGGTCTAAATCTCACAGTCTGCCCTCACTAGCAGAGAAGTTCATGAGCTTTAATAAGGACACTAAGTGTAATTAATCAAAAAGACAGATGAAGGCAATTTTCTTTAAGCATGCATGCCTACTTATGCAAACAAAAATAAGCAATTATTTTTCTTAATTCATTTTTTGATATATCTCTAGTTTTGCTTTATATTCCTGTTCATATTGTGGGTGTCAGTATCTGTCTCAAAAGTAATGGAAAATAATTTCCTTTCCTCTAGCATTTCCTCCTTTAAATACATCCTCCTCACAGCTGCAAAATTATCTATTTTAAAATGCAGATCTGACTATGCTAGTCCCTTTCTTAGAATGTGTCTGTGTCCACAAAATGAAAAAATAAACAGCACAAATTAAAAGGATACTAAAACCAATAAATTATTTTAGCAAGATTTCAGGATAAAAGACAAAAATTTACTGTATTTCTGTACAATTATCAAAAATGAAGCTAAGAAAACAAACTCATTCATAATAGCATTAAATAATGAATTAAAAACAATTCATTATTGAATGAATTGTATGCTTGCACACTAAAATCTACAAGATGCTACTAAGGAAAATTAAGAAGGTGGGGTGTATGGTCAGGGAGATGTTGGTCAAATGGTGCAAGTTTTTAGTTATAAGTAATACCCAGGGCTCTAATGTATAGTACAGTGACTGTAGTTAATACTGTATTCAAACACTTGAAAGTTGCTGAAAGTATATCTTAAATGTTCTTACCACAAGAAAGAAATGATAATAATTTCAGGTGATGGAAGTGTTAACTGTACTTTAGTAATCATTTTACAATGTATATTTGTATCAAATCATCATGTACATCTTAAAGTGACACAGTTATATACCAAGTATATCTCAATAAAAAGGGGAAAAATAGGGTATTTAAACTTTTCTTTTAAATGGGCAATAATTTGAATAAATATTTCACAAGTGACGATAAATAGATGTCAAGCACATTTTCAATATACTCAGTGCCTTTAGTCATTAGGGATTCTAAACTAATACAATTATAATTATACCTCATATCAAAAGAATGCTTATGATAAAAAAGACAGCCTATACCAATGATTTTAATGATTTTAATGTTAATGATTTTCTAGATAAGCTAGAATATTCATAAATTGCTAATTGCCCTGTAATATGGTAGAATCACCTTCAAAAACATTTTGGCAGTTTCTTAATATAGTAAAACATAAATTCCATTCTTAGAAAGCTACTTAAAAGAAATGAAAACATATGTCCACATAAGGCCTGTTTATAACAGTTCAGAGCAGCATTATACATAATATCAAAGCATGCCCCTCAATGGGAAGTAAATAAACAAAATATTGCATACAGTGAAATACTGCCATGCAGTGAAATGTTAGCATACTACTAACATTAGTATAAATGAAAGTGAAAACATCACATTAAGTGAAGGAAGCCTGTGATAAAGGTTTGCATATTGTATGATTTCATGGGATGAAATATTAGATAAAGCTGGGTTGCTGACAGAAATAAAAAGTTGCCAGAATTAGAAGTGGGAATATAAAATGATGGAATAAGCATTAAGGGTACTTTTGGGGGTGATGAAAATCACCCCCAAATTTTAAAATTCTATTGTGGTGATGCTTGTACAACTGAAAACAGGCTCATCTTTATGGTATGATCTCTAGTCACTCTCTAACTCTCCCTCCTATTCTTTCACTCTGTTTTGTAACTGAAAAACAAGTCTAAACTTCTTGTGACCATAGTCATGCTCAATGTCATTTCCCATTTTGCTCCAAATGCAGTGTGATCTCTCAGAACATAAAAATTCTATCATATATACCTCTATATTCCACAGCTATTAATGCAGTACTGGGCCTGGCTTTATCTATAGTTAAACAGACCTTTAGATGTTTGAAGAGGCTCACCTGGAGTTAAAAAGATAGTCAAACTGTGAGCGCCACAGGCATGCGAGAAGACCTATCATTTTCACCGCAGTATGCACAGATGTGGGTGCTGTATGTACCCTCAAATAGCAAACAGTGACAACATGAGACTGTGATTTATCTTGCTATGTATCTATCATGTTCAAGCCAGCAGGCAGTGCATCCTTATCTTCAGTGAAATTACGTATTTTCAGGAGATACAGATCCCTAGTCAGAAGATTATAGTAAAGTATTCAGGTAATGGAGAGATAGGTTCTAGAGTTCAAGAACACAAAAGTTGGGCATTTGGGTCTCCTGAGGGTTCAATATACTGTAGTGGGTTTGTAAAAGTGAAAAAGGGAGGAAAAATGAAAAATGTCTCCTTCAAGGAATGCTTAGCTTACTTGAGGCGGCTCTTGATTAAACCAGTGTTTGTAGCTGGTATGTGATAGAAACATGACAATGAGAAACATGGACAGATAATGAAGAAAGGCAAAGAGCTTAGAGTAGTGGAATGGGGCAAGAGAAAGAACAGTTAGTTGTTTAGTATGTATTATATTTCAAAATACTGTTTAAGTTGTCTCCTTCAAATTTTCTTTTTATCTTTATGAATCCTGAAGTACATCTACTTCGGTTAGAGCAGATAAAACCGCAGAAAATTATGTACCTTAGGCTGATATTACTGATATAAAAAACAAGATTTAAATGTATTTCCATTTTGTTATATTTTCATTGTTTGAATTGTTTATCAGGTAAGGATCCTTATTATGCTGAAATTTACCAGATTTACCATGTTAAAAATATTTAAGTGTACACTATAGTATTGTTAACTGTAAGCACAATGCTGTATAGCAAATCTATAGAATTTACTTATTTTGCATAGCAGAAATTTTATAGCCTGCTCCTTTAAAATGTAATATGCTTTAAATTACTGATGATTATAAAGTCAAAAATAGGTAATCTAACATAATATTAACCATTTCATTTTTGCTAATAATTTTCATTTCTGAAATAATCTAACCTGAAACTCTAAAAAGAAAGGAAAGATTCCAGCCCTCCCTGGTGGTGCAGTGGGTTAGGACACAGCCCTGCAAGCCAGCCACATCCGCTTCAGTGTGAGTTTGATCCCCAGCCCCAGGGGTGACCCACATGGTGTGGCAGACTGCTCCTGACCCACCTGCTGCTCCCCTTAGCAGTGTACTTCCTTGATCTGCCTGTTCTGCTCCCCACTCTGTCTCTGGTGAAGCCTCTCACCACCCCTGCACCTCTGGCTTGTATTCCAGTTTTGTATGAATAAATAAATCTTAAAAAAAAAGAAAGAAAGATTCCTAAGAATGACAACTCCCACTTTAACAAATGTAATTTCACATATTCACTATCTTAAACATAACATTTACAATTCTACTATATTAAGATTACGCAGGGATTACTATATTACTTTATAAAGTTATTGTTGGAAATTTTTATAAAGTATATTTACTCCAAGATAAATTATAGTGGCATTCAGGATTGCAATTAAGGGCTCAACAACTCTTTTAAATGCTCATTATGTTTAATGCATTTGTGTCATTTCTGTTACCTTTTTTTATGTTTTTACTTTTGGTTTCATCCCTTGGCCGGGTGGAATCTCACCTTAAGCAAACTTTCTAAGAAAAGTATTTGAATTGTGGTACATTTTCTGATAGTGTCTATTGACTTCTGATGTGATTAAATTTCATGTAATATTCTTCATATTATGCTATTTTCCAAAATTTTAAGAACTTTTTCATGCAGTCATGTGCCAGTAGCTCTTCAAGGTAGTGACTAAAATTGGAAATAGAAGTGATAGACACTGTTTTAAAGTCCGTCTTGCAGACACAATTCTAAGGGCTGCATAATGAAATTTGGAATATATAAACCATATCCATCCATCATCTGTCTATCTATCTATGATTAAAAAACATAATCTGATCTACCGCTCGATTTCTAGCAGCATCATTAGTATTCCCCTTTATTGGAAAAGGGGAATGGAGAAGGATTAACTCACCTCCCCCGAGTTGCAAAGGTAGTATATGGCAGAGTTCTTACTGCAATCAAGGTAGTCTGACTTCTGAATTCTCGCCTTGGCTACTTCTCTACAGTGATATACTCATAGATCGATGCACAGTTTTCTTTTGTATATTTTTTGAGGTTCCAATGGTGTACAGCATTGTTGTATTTTAAAAGTGTAGGATCCCACCTTCAGATGTTCTGCCATAGCACCCACCATCCATGACCATAGTCAATGTGCTCCCTCCCCACTGTTTCTGCTTCTCCTTCTGTACCCCCAGTTTGCTTTCATTTTATATCACCTTTCAAAGGTTTGCTTTTTAGTTTGGCTTAATCTAACTCTTTGGTTCCCTGTATTCTACATATAATAAATACCATCCGGTACTTACTGTTTGCTTTCTGGCTTATTTTATTCAGCGTTATCCCTTCTTGCTCCATCCATGTTGTTACGGCAAGAGTCTATCTTTTTTGATAACTAAATAGTATTGCATTGTAGATGTGCAATTTTGAATACTATTTCAGATGGATGATTTCAGTGAAGTGGTTGGTCCTAAAAGGAAACATTATTAGATAAGTTTTTAGATAAGAGTTAACAAAAGAAACCCCTTTAGAGTCTTGGAACTCTTAGCTCCACAGACAAAATAATTTTTCATGTAAATTTTTTATTTATTTATTTTTATGTCATTCTTCGTTTTGTACTTTTTCATCTCAGTTGTAGTCCCTGTGGGCTTCCCACCACCAACTCACCCATGTGCCATTGCCATAGTCCCGTGCCCTCTTTCCACCCCTGTTTTTATCCCATTCCCTTTCCAGCCCATACCATGTCTCTATCAAATGAGAACAACGAACAACAAAATATTTTTTTTTTGCTATACAAAATAAATAAATAAATACTTGTGATATTTTGAAGTTTAGATTTCAAATTACACCAACCTGATGAGTCTGTCTCTCAGTCTTAATGAGGTTGAAGTAATTAATGAGGTTCATATGCATCGAGAAAACATAGAAGAAAAATTAGCAAAAAATACTAAATCATTAGATTCAAGTATTTCATACTGTCATGTGGAGAAATGGAAAGATACTCTGGAAGATTACAGCTATAGCGTTTATCCTCCAAGTCAGACCAGGAGTAACCTCCCTTTTCCTGGTGAACTCATGTAAGAGAAAGGAAGGTAGAAGGGAAGAAAACATTTTTTGAGGTACCAATACCAAGCCAACAGAACAATATCTAAAGTAGGACTACTGAAGGCAGAAAAAGAATTTCCACTCTGCTTTGTGGCCTTGGTGCCTTCGATGTGAGCCTCATATGCAAGTAGCACTAGTTGCAGTGAGAGTAGCGGTACCTCAGTGGCAGGCACTCCAGAGCCAGGATAACTTCAGGGAATTTGTTGACACTTTTTTTTTTTTTTATCATTAAAGAGTACCATTTTAGCACTGAACAATTTGTTAAGATTTCTTAGAGTGAAATCCAAAACTGACATGGCTTCCTCTGTACATGGAAGCCAGAGAGCGACCAAAGAAAGACATGACCCCAGGTCAGGTTGGTTAGTAGACATTTAATGAGCAAAGAAACTGCCATAAAAGGCTCATCTTGAGGCCCTCCCTGGTGGTGTAATGGGTTGATGCAGCACTGCAAACTGGCGGCAGCTGCTTCAGTGTGAGTTCAACCCCCAGCCCCAGAGGTGATCCATAGGGTGTGGCAGACCTCTCCTGTCTTGCCTGCTACTCCCCTCAGCAGTGTACTATGTTGATCTGTCTGTTCTGCTCTCCATTCTGTCTCTGGTGAATCCTCTCACTGCCCCTGCACCTCTGGCCTGTACCCCAGTTCTGTATGCATGAATAAATAAATCGGCTCATCTTGGGTGGCCAGAGCTGACTGCCTGCATCTGAAGAGTTTACATAGTTCTTATGAGGTTCAGCTTCATAAGCTGTCCAGTTGGTCTCAACAACACAAGCCTTCTTTTAAGGCTTAAGGCTTTGTCCTTGAAGTGACTCTAAGTATGGGAAGAGTGGAAAGAATGGGTATGTCAAGGAGTGGCAAAGAGCCTTAGATTGCTTGAGTCTGCTCAATGGTTTCTAACAGCCACTCTTCATGACTGGCCTTCACAATCTTACATGTGATTCCTCTTTCACAATGGGCTGTAAATAGTCAACAAGGAGTTTCATGAACGTGGAGGTGGCTTGTTTGGCAGCTAGTTGTTGAAGCAGATACCACAATAGGAAGGGCACCTGCAAAACACACTGAGGAAATGATTCCCAAATAAGTAATCATTTCCTTCAAGAGTTCCATTTTAAGAAATAGTGATTTAAGTCCTTTAGGCTAGAAGTTGGAACACTCAAGGTTTTCACTTGTGTTCTCAGATGCTTTCATAAGATGATACATTAGCAGACTCATCAGGTATAAATACGCAACATTCTTTTTTTGATAATAGCACAGGTGCTCAGTGAGAAGCGGTTATAAAGCCCAAGGTCATCCTATTTTGGACAAAAGCTTTTCTCATTAGAGAAATTTCAGTGTTCAATAAGGACAGTCTTAGTTCACTGTCATTTCATGTTTGTTGGGTAAATGTAGTAAAGTACCTCTATGCATGTTTCTAAGCCATCAGAGAGAACACAAGCATGTGTTATAACAGTGGAAATCAGAATGTGCATATGTGACCTTGAGGAGAGGAAGGTTGGCCACTTCTGTTATGGTGGGGAAGATGCTTCCCTGTGCCTGGAAAAAAATCCATGGCTCAGTGGCCCAAAGTCTCAGGTAGAAGTCATGTCCAAAAATTTGTGCCGTTCAGACACTGGGCCCAGTTGGAGTTAACCAGTAACTACCTGGGTGGTGGGAACCACCAATACTAGCCTAGCTCTGATGAAATCCATCCTTGGTGAAGTTGGTTAGAGTGATTGTTCAGTTCCCAAAACTCAGGGTGAGTCACATGAACCCACCAAAATTTGAGGATAGCCACCATGGCTCTGATGTTGGTATTTTTAGAACTCCCTGGACTGTCTGTGTAGTTTGATTGACAGAAAAACAATGTTAATGATAGTGCGTGCCACAGGCCAGGTTTCTGGATCAATCTTGGTGGGATCACTTGAATTCAAAGTATAAATCTGTGTTTGCTCTTCCTTAATGTATTGCTTCAGTGCCACCCCATCCTCTCCATTAGGAAGGAGGGTGAAACCTGCCCTGGCAATTCTGATGAGCCTGTGAGGGGCAGGGCAGGTTCCCACAGACTGACAGTTGGACTGATTCCCCTGCTCGCACCAGGAAAAGACAATGCAGCAGTAGCATTATTTTTGTCCAACTGAGGTGCTAAGGTGCTTTTTACCTGTTAGTAGTTTAATTTATTGTATTACTATTCTACTTTTCCGTTCTTCAACCCTAGTTTCTGTGGGTTATACAAGAGTTAGAACCTCCATTAACTGTCATGGTCTTTCTCCTCATCTTGCATATCAGGACTCTTAAAATGTAACCCTCTGATGACTCTCTATTTGATGAGAGATCTAATGTTCAATTGGCTTATAGACAGGAAAACTGGGTTAGGCTACACTCTCCAAGGGAAATATATTGCCCCCCGGAAGGAGTGGAGCAATATAGTTGATTGGCTAATAACTTACCCACTGGAACTCAGGTGCATGACCCCAGGCTCCTTTGGCAGTAACTTTGGGTATTTGGTGAGAATGTACAAGATATGCTGGTGCTGCATTAATGTCACTGTTTGAAGGACAGTTGGCATCATCAGCCATTTGCCTCTGGGCACTGTGGTGGCTGCTTTTCCTTTGTGTCTAGTTCACTGTATACACTGAGGAGTTAATTACTGTGGCCCATCTCTGGCTGCTGATTGCTAGGGAGTGTCAATGCCTTGAGTGAGGATATGGTATTGAGGGTTCCCCTCAATGCCAGTGTACCGGTCTTTTCATTTATCTTTCCCCCCTAAATAGCTTGTTTATGATCATTCACCCCTCATTTTTCTCTCTGAACACCAAGGTTAATCCTTTTAAAACAACCCAACTGTTAAAGTGTTAATGACCAGGGCTCCTACGTGATCACCAGCCAAATCTCTGAGCTCAGCCACAGGCTGGCCAATGTGATTCCTTCCTGTTTCCATATAGATGGTGTCAGTGTTGCGCTGAAAAGGGGCTGCAGTTCAGGTTGGGTGGGTTGTCCCAATTAGACCCACTTACACATCAGACATCAGTGGAAATTTCCCCCATTTCCTCTTTGAAGGATATAGGGGTCACTGCAGGAATTAGATTGGGGCATATTCTACAGGGTCTAAGAGTGTGCACCTTTATAGAGGCAGAGGGCTGGCAGAAAGGGTGCTTCTGTGCTGAAAATAGGTTTCTCACTTAATCAAACAGGGAGTTTAAGCCATGGCCAAGGCTGGTTAATGGAATGAAATCTCAACCACTCCCTGACAGGAGGCGATTTCTTACTTTGCTGTGTTCTAGCTAAAGGAGCACTGTGCACATTGCTAAGATCCTCTGATTATGTTGGGCTCTTGCCTCTTTCCACAGTTAGACACAAAATCCTAGGGTATCTTCTCCTGTTGTTTTTGACTCAAAACTTCCATAGTCACAAATGTACCTAACTCATATGGTAGTCCTGCATGGGAGATACCCAGAGCTTTTATCTGCTTTTATCTGCTATAGTTGCCTTTCTGTGATGGCTTGCACTTGAATAAGCTTGACAATCACAGCTTCTGGGACATAAGATTCCTGTAAAACTTTATGATGGTGCCTGGACCATGAATTTCTTGTGGTTTCACTGACCTTGCTCTTGTTTACACTATTCCAGCAAAGTCTGGAGAGTGCCTGCTGCAGAGGCCAGCGCTTACATGTCAACATTTGTAATGGTCCATTTTACTTAAGTAAGGAAGGAGAATAGATCTTGGGCTACCAACTCATGATACATTGTGGGGCTGTGTAGGTAGCCTTGGAGGTATTTCGTAAGTCCATTGTTACCCTTCTCATGTGAAGACAGATCGATCTTGTGACTAAGCAGCAAGGGACACACTGACAAAAGCATGTGCTAAGTCAATACAGCATCGTGCACTCCTGGGACTGTGGTCAAGTGTGTTAAGCTGGTGGTGATATTGGGTAGAGCTGCAAAGAAGGTCGCGCCCTCTTGTTCATTTTCAGTATTTTATAGTCCTCACCAAGGGCCATCTGGCTTTTTATTGGCCCTATTGGACTGTTGAAAGCACCATATGGAGGACATACAGCATCCATTCAGTGCATTTATTATGTAGTTTCTCCTGTTTCTTTATGTGCCCAGGGCATTCGTATTGTTTGGTAGCCACCATTCTTCACATTCTTCACAGGGCTGCAGACTTACAGCTCTTAGTTGCTGTTTCTCTTCAGCACTAGTTTGATTATTCTAACCTGAGTGAAGCTCACCAATAAAGGTTTGTAGAACTTGACCTTATTTGTAAATGCCTAATATATTTCCTGACATAGGATAAATAAAACACCTCACTTCCTGAAGGTAAAGAGCCTCAATTTGCAGTGTCACAAGGAGCTTTTGCCCTCTGTACTCATTAATGGCACTAAGGGGCCTGGAAATCTGAGATGTACTATTAGTATCCATGCCCAAGTTACAGTATCAAACAGTCTCCTTTTGTTTATTTCTAGGGGGCCAGAAAATAAGTTCAGCATGGGCCCCCTGAATTCTCACAAAGGTCCATACATGGTGACTATCTTCGACTGTATCTTAGACTTTTGATGTGGATGGTACACACTGAAGATGACCTCTGTTAGAGCTAGAGGGGCACTAATGAATGGAAGAGTCTGAACTTTCAGGTTTAAAGGTTTACCACTGCTTGGCCAACACAGTGTTGGGTTATTAGTTTGTCTTTTCAGGCAGGGTTCCTAGCAGCAATGAGGTCAAACCACATTTGCATGAAGGTTGCTTTTATTGGAACCTTTACAGTCAACTAGGATAGCCTCTTGGCTTCTTCACTTCCCTCTTCCTTTGGTCTTTCACAGCCTGTAACCATTTGAGAAACTGACACATTTGCACAGGTGAACAATTGTCTTCCCAAAGTACCAACGCTGTGTCCTATGACAAGACTCAGCATGAGTATCAGTGTGCTGTACTTGTTAGTATGGATGGACCAAAGAGCTTGGCTTTCATTCCTGAGGTGAGTGTGGCCTGGTCAGAGCCCTTAAGTACAGCGACACAGATATTACATATTATTTCCAAGAATTTGTTGTATTTCCTTTGTATATTGCCAGAGCCCCCATGGCCTGGGAGAACCCTGTCTTTGCGCTAAGCCTCCCTTCAGAACAGAGTAACCCAAACTTAAGGAGAACGAGTAGCTGGAATCTTCCAGTCACCATATAGGTGCTGCTAGAGGGCAGGGGAAGTGGTTACATTGCTCTGTGGCTTGCCAAGTTGGAGAAATGCCGAATTGCATGGTCACAACTAACCATGCCTGGCTACTTTGCCTGTCCCTTTTCTGGAACTTGGCAGATATATAAGTTCAACAACTATATATTCACTCATCATGAACATTTGCTGAACTTGGGGCTTCCCTGATGACTGGAGTTGGGACTGCTCTGCTTTTGCTTTCCTTAGTATTGGGGTCACACAACCGGAGGCACTTTGTCCATTTTTGCTATCAGTCACCATAGCATCTTCATCTTTGCTTTCCCAGGGATTTCATCACTTAGTGCCCTGTCAGGCATAGTGAGAAACACCAAACCTTAATCTGTGGGGCGAGTGCTTGCCTAGCTTTGCGAAATCACAAGCTAAGCTCTTCTAGTTAGTTCACTCTTCCGCATTGTCTTTCAGCCCCAAAGCTAACAGGCCAGTGGACACTGATATTCGCTAACCTTCTCTCTGCTTCCAGTGTTGTAACTGGAACTTCATGTGCTACTTGGGCATCAGTCACCCAGTCCAGCTGCCCAAAATAGCGGCCAACCCTCTGTGACTCATTCATTTTCCTTCCTTGCTCCATGTGCTATGTTCACTTCTTCAGACTAATGCCTTAAGTGCAGGCAGCCTCTTCAGCTCTTCTTGGTACTCATAAGGCTGTGTGCAAACTTCTAACATAAATGTCACCCCTCCATGTTTTGATCTCCTGGCCAGTTTACCAATTTTTGAATCACAGCCTCATGAGTCCTCTGGGTGATGTTTGAAACTGGATCCTATATAAAGAGATCTTACATAAAGAGAGGGAGGGGTGGCAAGAGAAGCCTGAAAAAAAGAGACATTTTCCTCTGCATCAGTAGGGGAAGTTTTGATAAGCAAGGGATTTTATACTTGAATCTTCTCTTGAGCAGATATAGGCACTTACCTGCCATATCTTAGAAAGAATTCATACAGAGACTCAGTCACATACTCCGTCCAGAAGATTTCATCAGCACAGTTTTCTTTTCAGATTGTTTCCTTGTGATGTTTGCTATGGGAATGGTGAGGAGACAATATATTCCATGGCTGGGGCCAAAGGTCCGGAGCTTCTTACTCCCCAGCTCCCACTCACAGGACAGCTGGTAGTCATATCTGCTTACTGATCTCTTTCACATAATTTTACTCTACTCTTTTTTATAAACAAATGTAGTTGATGATTCTATTCCCTATCTTAATTGTTTGTAATCCTTGGGGACACAATGACTACTTTAATTAATCTTAATTTTGTCCTCAGAAGCAAATCCTGTATCTAATTCAGTTAATTCCCAACACTATACTTGGTATTGACATTTTCTGAAAAGTTGTGGTGATGCAGGGTAAGCAAGAAGTAGTTTCAGTGAGTTTAATAGAATTTAAATAAAAAACTCACAAATAGATGTATAAAGGAATTTCACTATTCATAGGAAAATACAAATAGTGACTGGTAGGAAAAATGAAGTCAAGATAAACTTTTTCGTTCTCCACATGGAATAATGAGATAATTCTATAATGCTGGGAAGAATTTCCATACCTTTTCATGATAAGGGTGAACTTCGTGGAGTTATGGTTCTGAGAAGACTGAGAGGGAAGCTACTGGGAATGATGCCTTCAGAAGGAAAATAAAATAAATTCTCACTCAACTGAGTCGCAGCTGGGGAAGCAGGAGAAGTCTGTCACTCCATGTGGGTCACCTCCCCAGTGGGAAATCAAGCTGGCTTTGAAGCGGCTGTGGCTAGTTTTGCAGTGTTGTGCTCTAATCTGTTGCGCTGCCACAGAGGGCCGCCTGCATTTTCCATTCTTCTTTTTCCAATTTAGGGTCCCAGCCTAACCCGACAGCCCAGGTTGTATAGTAGGCTGTCTCCAATCATGAACACAGCATTCCCCCTACAAACACACTAATAATGGGATAGTCATTCCTGCAGGGACTATCAGGACTATGCCAATTAACCTCACACACACGTCTTTCGAGTGTAGAGAGGGAACTGGAGTCCATGAAGAAAATCTACACAAATATGGGAGATGTACAAATGCCACACAGTGGTCTCAGC
>NW_004567105.1:23854266-23865813 GCF_000260355.1 Condylura cristata
AAAAAACTGAATTAATTACACAGACAATTTAATAACAATTTGTCATTTCTTATAATTATAGAGTTTTCAGGTAACCAACCAGGCATGACACAATGCCATTTTGAAAATTATAATAGAACAATTAGCAGTAACTATTAAAAATGTCAAAAGCAACCTTTAGAAAGATAACATTCTAAAAATCTTTTTAGAATATTTTTGAGACCACACAAATGTAGAGATTAGCAGTTGTAGTCAAGTCAAATGAAACAGTGATGTTTTCCCTGCCTTATTTTCCATTTGTTGAGTGTGCCATTACTTTAAGTAAGCAAAGTAATAATAACTAGGGGTTCCTCAAAATTTGCTTCAATGTATTTGACCATTTAGATAAAATTAACAGAAAATATTACTTATCTCATTTATAGTCTTACAGGAGAAATGTCTTTTAAGTTTTATCACCTAATTTGTGCTTTCAGATAGGAAGCACCATAACTGGTAGGAATTGCCCATCGTAATAATGCAGAATTTTCTCAATGAGCTTACTTCATAGACAGAAATTCTAGAGGGTCTTTATATTTCATAATTTGCATTACAATGGATTTTTGGGGTGGGAATGTAATGCACTCAACTGGAAGCTGTTCAATGTGTACAGGGAGTTGTATTCTATTCAGTAATGACATGGGTTTATTATTATTTTTTTATGAAGAACAGTAATTATATTTCTGGACACCTTGGGGAATTTTTTTAGAATTGGAACACCCACAGACAGAGTAGGTGATTGTATCTCATTGAGTACCTCCATAGGTAGAGTATGCTATCATCATATTTAATGTAAGGACTGAAAACTAATTGTTGGTGCACCTTCCTTTATCTCACCATCATTTACTATGAGTCAGCTTGGATAGTCCTGGCTGTGCCTTATTTGTAGATTGACAAAGCATGTCTTCTGTTTTATATTCAGTAGCAAGTAAAAATGGTGCAGGAAGCTAGTCAGTACTTTTGAGATGTTAATTATAGGTTTTTAAAGGAAGTTGCAGGAGTTAGTGGAATAGTGAAATATGAGACAGTAAAAGAGAGGCCCAAGGTATTCATGATTCTATATTTTCCTGAACATGTTGCTATGTTCCTTTACCTATACTCATGTGCTTCTCAACTTTCCATGGATGATAGAGTGGTATATCCTCAGGGTAGGTTCTACTGTTTGGTGTTACATATTGCTAATTGATGTGTAATTCATGTATTTTAGAGATCTGACAAGTTGAAGAGGTAATTAGTACCCTTTGTGCTTGGCACAATGCACACACCTGAAGTCTTAGTTGAGAAATATAAAAATAAATCTTACTATGGCAAGGAAGCGAGACCAGTTTAAAAAGTATCAGCTGGCAGGTTTTCAGACCAGGGATCTTCCTTAGGAAGACTTGAATGAGGCATTCTGGAAAATCAATACTAAGATCTGAATTTTGGATAATAGAAAACTTCCTTTGCAGAAACTGGAACTTGCCTAAGCTAGTGTCCTGAATTACATTTAGGAAGGCAAGGGGAAGTAAATGCTAGAGCCATTCCTCAAGAAATTTTGTTCTGGGAAACTGAAGCTTAACACAGGAAAGGCCTTAAACACTCTTTTCTTCATGGGATTATATGATGTGGCAGTAAACAAGCTCATATTTACAAATGAACTATTTTTAATTTTTTGAATGAAATGACAAAACTGCATTTTATTTTATGAATATATGAGGAAGGTCCATCTCAGATCTAGCCACTGAGGATTTGATAATAAAGTACATGTGATATACACATTAAGTATTAAGTAACAAATATTTGATTTGATGGACAGTAAATCATATTTAGAGAAAAAATTATAGTAGGTTGATATGCATCAAGTTCTTAATGTTGATGTTGTAAAATATCATCTAATATTATGGGAGGTTTCAAGACCACTTGATTTTTGGTTAGGAATAAACTTGATTGGGAAGTGGGAGTAGAAAGCAAATAGCAATCTCACTGTGTAGAATTTTTCTGAATTATACCTACTCTCTATAGTGCATCATTTATATAAAGTTATGTATGAACTACATTTTAGAGATAAAGGTTATAGAAAAGTTTTATGAAAAACTGATGTGTTTTACCTTTTGGACAGTGGAGACAATAAAAAATCTCAAATCTAAACTATTGACCCACACCTATCATTACAGACAGGTTTTAGTTTAACAATAATGTGTTGTTTAAATAATATTGGTCAAAATTATTCAGTATTTATTTTTTATATATGTTCATCATCAAAATCTACACAAGTTTTCTAGGAAAATATTTGGATTAACGTTATGATTCTCAAATTTGGCTTTATCGAACTCATTTCACCCTTTCACTAAAGATGGTACACTTTTTCCTTTTGTTTTAGTACTAATATATGGCCTGCAGGTAGGCCATAAAACCTTAACTTTATTTTGGTCATGTAGGGTGATATAGCTTAGCCATTTCATAATAACCTGCCTGTGTGTTGCACTTGCCAATTTAAGATTCATGACAATTGTCATGCACAAATTCTAATTCATTTGGCTTTATTATCATATGAAATCTTTATTTTTCCCTGAACATATAATATCTTATCAATTTTATGAGCTTTCATGAGTTAGTGATTTTTGCTTGGAAGTAACTGCAATTGATTCCAGTTCAAATAAATCAGAAAATGATTTACTGGAAGTATACAAAGTAGCCCCTCAGAGTCTCAGAAAGGATAGTTGTTAAGTCTTTGAAAGGATGGAGACCAAGGAAAATAAAGGAAGGTGAAACACAATGGAAGATATTTGCAGATGAGCTGCATGAAGTATTTTCATAGTATGCTGTTCAAAATTTGCATTCCCAGATGTGAGAGGTGAAGCAATCCAATTTGAGTCACAAGCCCACATGTTGGTCAGAAAAGGGCTGTTCCTCAGTCGATGGCGATGGAGAGGGTGTGAGTTGAGGACTCACTGACAGAAAGAGGCAATGAATGCTGCACAGAAGATAGTCCTACTGGAGTCTTAAATTCCACCCATTTTAGGTTTGCTTACATGTGTGACAATGTTGACCATGCAAGAATTCAGTCTATGTTTTTGGCATGTGTACCCAATATAGTGTCAGTAATTTCAACTAATTTCCTCCAAAAAACATATTATAATCAGTGAGAGCTTTTATTCCAGAGACATTTCTCCTACTAATTAAAGAACCCTGTTGAGAGCAACTGTCTGTACATAAGCAAGTAACAATTAGGGATTTGATTCTATTTGAAATTTAAGATGTGGGCATATGTAGGCCATGCTTCCTCACCAATTATATCACAGGGTATGTCACAAGAATCTTTCTTGACTTTTTAAAGTGGAGAATTTCAGACTATGTTTAAATAGCATTTAGTTTCTTTGAGAGCTATTAATTCTAAATAGACATAAAAAGATATAAAACAAACATCAGTCTTTAACTACAAGCATATACCCAAATATTCTATGTATTTAGCTCAAGATTATCCAAATAAATGTTCATCATATGCCATTGCCTGAGCCCTGTGTAGTGTAATTACTGCTGCCTTCGTAACAGCAGTCTTAACTACTTCCTATTACTTATTGCAAAATGTCTTGCACTTATAGGTAGCCTGTCCTCACAGGATTATAAAGTACACTGTAATTATTTGTTAGTGATTTTCTATCTTAAAAGTGAAGTGACATACATAGTATTTTGAAGTTGTTTTGTCCAAACAATTAATTTATGTATGTATTATATATATATATACATATATATATATACACCATTTACACATATATACATATGTAATACCTACATATGTAATTGAAGGGTTTTATTTAGTGATCCTTGTAAGATTTATGGTTGAATGCTATTTAAATATGGATTTAATTAGACTAAAATATTTAAATATGGATTTAATTAGACTAAAATATGTGCTATTTAAAGCTTTAACTCCTCCATATGCATCACTTTGACTTAAATTTCTCTTTGATATAATTAATATCTGAGCATATTTTTTAGAATAAGAAGTGTGACTTTTGGATGAAGACTACTTCAAGGACATCTCATTAAGGGTGATCACTACCGGGAAGTTTTTAATGGCAATTAATCAGGAAGGCCTGTTAGATTCATAAACTTGAATAGAGAAGAATTGACATCAGAGTAAGAGCTGTACTATTTAAGGTGAAGCCAGCATTGTGAAACATTTTTTAATAGAAAAAGCAAAAACTATATTTTTTAAAATTAAATAATATAAAACTATCTTTGTTTTAATAAAAACACTGGAAATCATTAACCTACATTAATAATAATAGCAACACAAGGTTGAAACCAGTAGTATATATTTCTGTGATGACCATTACCAGTAGTGAATGGAATATTTCTTTCAAAATAATAGAAACAAGGGAATTCCATTATTGCTATTAGGTATTCATCTTTTGTGTTATCTTCAAATGACTTTATTACTACTTATTCTTTCAGACTGATCTTCTGTTCTACATTCACCAACCTAGTGGACCTGGCAATTTGCATAGCTGTAATTATCCTGGCAGTAACTGACTATTGTAGCAAGAAAAATATGGCTCACTTGCTTGAAACCATTATCACTAGTTCTCTTTCCCTAAGTGATACAGTTACAGCTAGACTAAATGCTAAGTTAATGCCACACTGTGAACAGGCATCTCTCTCCCTCATCCAGCTAGCTCTCATCCTTTTTACAGTTTTGCCACAGACTAGATGCTGTTAAGATTCAGGAATTACACAAATGAAACCTAATACATAGAAAAATGTTCATTCTATTTGCAGCAGAATTTTTGTCAAGTGCATTAAGTGGGAACTCACTTTCCATACATTTTAGAACTCTATTCTTATCTTTTGGCTTTAGTGAGTTTTTTGTTTTTTTCTGAGTGTAGAAATTCTCTAAAATTGGGAGTTAGGCATGATGGTTTTTGAGAATGGCTTTGATTCTGAAAATGTCATACAGCTATCCTATAAAACTTGGCACTTTATAAAACTCAGCAAAAGTCTATCTCCTGTCATCTACAATGGTCTACAAGACCAATCTGTCATCACTTCTGTCTCGCATCAGATGACACCTCTTTACCTACTTTAGTCATATCCATCTTTTCACTCGTTCTTCCCTCCAGTCACACTGATACGCTGGATATTATTCAGAACTCTTTGTGGAATGCTCTTCCAGAAGAACGATCCTCCCAGAGGACAATAGGCCACTCACTCAAATCTTTTTTTTTTTTTTAAAGATTTATTTATTTATTCGTATGAACTGGGGTACAAGCCAGAGATGGCGGAGGGTGAGAGGATTCACCAGAGATAGGGTGAGGTGCAGAACTGGCAGATCTACAAAGTACACTGCTTAGGGGAGCAGCGGGCGGGTCAGAAGAGGTCTGCCACCCCATGTGGTCAACTCTGGGGCAGGTGGGGATCGAACTCATGCGGAAGTGGCTTAAGCTTCTTTATGCTGTGCTTTAACCAGCTGCGCCACCAGGGAGGGCCCTCATTTAAATCTTTACTTCAGTGTCACTTATTGTTGAAGTCTACCTCTACATTTTCATATAAAATGACTTACCCTATTTTGACTTTTCTCATCCACAACACTTAGTGCTAAGTGACAAATCATCATCATCACTCTTATCTAGAATGTAAGAACAAAAGTGTCATAAGAGGAGGGATTTTGTTTTTTTCTCTATTTTCCCAGTGCCCCAAACTGTTACAGACAGAAAGTAGGCATCCAATAAATTCTGATAAATAAATGAAACAGACTGATCCAGCAGTTTTAAATAACACAAAGTCATGGCTATCATATGGGAAATATAGTATATAATAAATATGCTGGCAAGCCCACAATACATTGCAACACTATATGATTTGTAGGAGTAATTGAAATTGCATTGCTGTAAAAATATAGACATTGGCTTTACTGAGTTAAGGAAATGTCTCCATTAATTTCATTATGACCCTATCATAATTTTAGGTAGTGGAATCTGGAGAAAAGTATCTTAAATTTCTAGTTTGTCAATTTTCTCATCTGTCAAGTAGTAATGCAAATAATACCAGCCTTTTAAGTTGGCTGTGAATTAATACTTAAAGTTCATAGCATGTAGTTATCTATCAAAAAAGCTCTGTTATTAGGATATTTTCTATTAAATGGATGCTAAAATAACACAGGGTATCATAGAATCACTAATCTTCATATATCACATAAGTGAAATTTTGGCTTACTAAATTCTACTATATGTAAAATAGAGCAAGAAATTGAAAACCCAGTCATGTTATTTCCATCTTCAGAAGTTGGTTCTAGCTCTTGCTAGAAAATGAGCTTATGATAAGAGCAAAACTTACACATGAAGTGGGATTCTCTGCATGCTATTAGTTTTTCCTTAAGATGAGATTGAAATAATAGAATATTTAAAGAAATTTTATGCAATGACATGACAACTCCATGACCTAGAGTAAGGACAGTCCACATAATTGGAAATACAATCCAGTATTTTTTGTGGTTAAGGTTAAAAAAAAAAAGGGAATAGTCATGTGTCCCACTAATATGTTCCCTTGTGTTAGTGTTATAGTTAGAGTAAAGGGCTGAGTCACCCCATCAGCCACCTGTTAAGTCACGATGTTTCAGATTTTGTCAATTTCAGAGTATGTTGGAGTTGGTTGTTCATTCATTAGTCATAACTGAAACCATTAAATGGGGCTGAAATGTAAGCTAAAGATACGCAAGTCTTGCAACTGATGCTTGTTACTGAACTCTTATGTTAACATTCTAAGTCTAAATAGAAATTTAAGTAATGTTTTAGTTGGCAAAATTGCTAATTGAGTGGTAAAAAATAAAAGCACTGCTTCTGAGCTATGAAAAACTAACTAAATCACCTTGTTTATTTTTGGTTTTTGAATATTTACCTTTCAGTGCAATGAGTGGACAAATTAAATATTTCCTACTCTAAGAACTTGTATTAATTCACTGAGATATTTCCAGTCCTTGAGCTGCATGCACTGTTTTTTTTACATCCCATATTCCATCCCATATTCAGCATATAAAGCTGAATAGATCATTCTTTCTATGTGCAATAAGCTTCTCTTTCATAGGGTAGACACAGGGGGTTGATGGAGGGTGAGTGAAGCATGTACACACAGGCAGGAGGGAAATGTAGCCCCCAAAGTACATAAACATATAAATGACTGATGAATTAATAAATATATATATATATATATATATATATATATATATATATATATATATATACTGGAGGCGTGGCTCAGATAGTATACCCTCTGCAAATCCATCTCAAAATCCCCCAGGAAGGCTTGGTTAACTTCTCAATGATGGGGTTCCATTGCATTGTGTAAGTCTTTTATAGTATTCTCTGCCTTGTTTGTTAGTTTGGCATATTAATTCCTGTGGACCATGGACACTTTGTGGGTGGTTTCTATATCTTACTCATTTTTGCCAACCTGATAGCAGCTAGAGGATGGAAACAACTTCTTAATAAATATTTATATGTTAAATTGCTAGCCCCAAATATTAGTACTTTTCTGCTTTTTTTGCATCTTGTGGATGTTGGTACATTTTTACAATGATGGGCAAGATTAAAAGAAAAACATCATTAGGTGGCTATCAAAAGTCATTTTTAACCCTAAGTTTGAGATGCCTGTGAGATACCTAATAAGGTAACCAATAAGCATATTATTATTATTATTATTATTATTAGCTTTAAAGTTAAGGACCTAGATGAGAATACCAAGATAAAAAGGATAAAAAAAGAGGTGAGGTGTTTGGACAACCCCAAGGGGACACAGGGACTGGGCTGAAGCTGCCTTATTACGTACCACAGACTGAATGCCTTGAAAAACAGTATTTATTTTTTGCAGATTTGGCTGCTGGCAAGCCCATTCTCAAGGTACTGGTTCCTGGTGAGGTCCTCTCCCGGACTGACATGGGCTCCTGTTTATTGTGTCCTCAAGTGAAGGAAAGAGAAAGAGACTTTTGGAGTCTCCTCCTCTTTTCCGGGGGGCATGATTCCCAGCATGGGGAGTTCATTTTCATGGACTTCTCTAAACCTATCACCTTCCAGAGTTGCATCTCCTCCCACTACCACAGAGGGACTAGTGCTTCACAGTATGAACTTCGGGAGACACAGGCATTCAGTCCATGACAACTGGATGCAGAGTTTTGCTTGAGGAGGAGAAACCAAGGAGGAACAAATCCCAGAGTGCCGTCTCTCTGGATTCTTCCCCTCCAAATCCATATTTTTGTGTCACTTATCCTATGGCTCTTCACACAAAACCCAAAATGCTTAGTGTGAGCTGTCACATCCAGTGTTTTGAAAATGGAAGTGAGCTGTAGTTCAATGGATTTAAATACTTTGTTGATGTCAACAAGATTAACTTCCCTGGAGTGGTTGTATTTGAAGCTAGTTTGGCTTGCACTGGACAATACAGCAGACGAAAATAGTGGAGACAACTTCAAAAATTTAGTTGTCAATGGCAAGAAAGAAACAGAGTAGTAGCTGGGAAAGAAAATGGACCAAGAAAAGATACATTTAGACTGGGAAATGCTACAGCACATATTTATATAGATGTGTGTGGGCAGAACCCCATCAGCTGGCAAAAGCTGGCTAGAGTGTGGCACTAGACTGCAGGAGTTACTGTGCCATTTGTGATGGGGGTGGGTCTCAGAAGGAGAAGCTACACCTTGGGTGGTTGCCAGCTGCCCTGTTTTTCTTATTCTTATCCAGTAACCAGCTGCTAGAAGCAAGTGATAGGAAATGCCTGCTCACCTCCCACATTTTCTCTCACTTTCTCCAGTTACCAGCCTGCTGTTCTTTCCCTTTCTCTTTTCTTACCCAACTCATACATCTAAGCTTTCAGCCAATTTCTTTTTTACTCTATTTAAGTTCTCAGATAATATGCAGCTTACTCACTGAGGTAAATTAGAATCAGAAAAAGAGTTCAGTTCAGGGTTTACCCAATGGAAAGAAACATATAAGTAATATACATTTTTTAAAAAAAGATTTATGTAGTTATGCATACAGAACTGAGGTGCAGGGGGGCAGTGAAAGGATTCACCAGGAGCAGAATAGGCAGATTGAATACACTGCTGAGGGGAGCAGTGGATGAGACAGGAGAGGTCTGCTGTGCCATGTGGGTCAGCTCCCTGGCTGGGGATTGAACTCATGCTGAAGTGGCCAGAAAGGGCCCAAGAAGCATAGGTAATGTGCCTTTATAAATAGAGTTAACAGGGAACCACAGTGCTATTTTTACAACATACTAAAATGAATAAGAATGGTAGATTATTAGGCAGTGACTGACATGTATTTATCGAGCACTATGTTTCATAAACTATTGTTAAGTGCCTTCTATAAAATGTGCCATTTAAGTTTCACAACAACCCTTTTGAATCAGCTATTTATCCCCTTTTAAACTAAGAAGGGGTAAGTAGGTTAATTAAGATTATGATAGGAAGTCTTGAAGTCAGGCTTTGAACTCAACTTGTCTGACACAGAGTCCACGCTCTAGCTCTAAATTCTACTGCTTACATGACCTGACAGACTCCCAGTGTCCTGTGGTTAATGCCCTTGGAGACCTCTGTAAGTGCTGGGTGGGTTTGACCCGGGCCTGTGAAAGGAAGGCACTCTGTCTGCAGCTGACAGCTGTAGCAGTGTCAGCCACACTTAGTAGGAGATGACCTTATCTTTGCTGAATGGTGACTAAATGCCAGACACTGTGCCAAACACTTTACTTGTAGCATTTTATTGAATCTTCCCAGTAACACGGTGCTCAGGCGCTGTGATGGTCCACATCTCATGGTTACAGAAATGCATTTCACGGGGCTGTGTAGCTTGTCACCCAGCTGTACATGCAGGAACTTTATTCCACATTCAAAGGTGTCAATCTGAAATCTTGGGCACCTTGAGAATTCTTTTCATTTCAGCCAATTCTTCACAACCTGCCTCTACTTAATTTTCCAAACCTTTTAATTCTACTGTAGTAGCACTTTGTTGGCAACCTTTTATTTTTTCCGAAGTTTATAAAGTATCAGAAGCCCATACTTTGAGCCTTCTTAAAAGTTTTGCTTTTTGGGTCCACCTTGGTGGTGCAGGGGGTTGAAGCACAGCACGATGAAGCTCTTCCCAGCCACTGCATCATGAGTTCAATCCCTGGCCATGGATGTATAGCATGGTATAGCAGACCTCTCTTGTCTCCCTCACTGCTCCCCTCAGAAGTGTATTTCAGTATATCTGCCTGTTCTTCTCCCCATGTTCTCTCTGGTGGGTCCTCTCAGCCCCTGCATCTCTGGCCTGCACCCCAGTTCTTATATGCATAAATTAATCTATCTTAAAAAAAAGTTTTGCTTTTCACTCAAATCTTATAGCTAACTAAGCTATTTTGAAAATCATGTTTCTTATTCTCTTTTGCCTTTATTGATAATTTTCCTGTGAAATATTTTATGGTAATTTTTACCCCCACCCCCTTTTTTTTATATCACTCTCTACACTGTATGTAGTGGCAATGTAAATCAAACCCAAGCCCAATGCCAGAAGTGGGATTAGTAATGTTTATAGAGTGTTTAAATAGTTTGAAACACAAAACAGAATCTTGTACTTTGGCAGAAAAGTTCTCAGGTTTCATGTTGTTGTTTTTTTTCTTTATAAGCTTATTTTTTAATTAAGTATGACAGTTTTTTATTTAGCATAAGAAAACATCTTTAAAAAGCATAAGCACAGCAATTTTAAATTAAAAAATGAAAACAAAATGCTAACTGATATATAGTCGGTAAACTTTGTATTAGATTGAAAACTGTAATTATCAAGATATTTCCATTTACATATCAAATAGTATCTTTGTTTTACTTTTCTACATAAGTAGGTTACTTTGCTTGTGAAAAGTGAAAACTGTGGTTCTCAGAGGGAAATCTTAACTAAATAATTTTATGTAGTAAGGCCAAAATTGTCATAGCTGGTAAAGAAAGAACAGTCATTATTTTTGGTAGCTCTACCTTTTCCTTCAGTTTTTTATTGAGTTCACACTGATGCCAATGTTAATATCACACTGTACATCATACTTCTCTGGAGGTCAGTATCCTCATAAATAATAATAAAAATAATAATATTATCACAAAGCTACTATGAAGATTACTTAATATTGGTAAATGAATTCTAGAGTTATTGTAAAAATTAAATGAGTTAATACATGTATAACACTATGGCAGCTATAAGAACAAAGAAATGGCATCTTATTAACATGTATTTTGCTTTTATTTTCATTTGCAAAAATTATCACTTTATCCAGTGTCTATGCTAATGGTTGTGTCTCTATGCAAGTGAAGTTAGTATTCTTCATAGAACTAGAGTTCATAATATTAAAGAATATGTTCTTTTCAAATGCAGTCTAAAATAAAATACTAATTTTTTTAAAAAAGAAGTAGAAAGATAATGTTTTTCTGATTCATAAAGCTAGAAAGAGACCAGAGAGGGGTGACAGCAGTGCTATCTTTTTTTTTTTTTTTAAAGATTTATTTATTTGTGCATATAGAACTGGGGTACAGGCCAGAGACTC
>NW_004567105.1:23866752-23874887 GCF_000260355.1 Condylura cristata
GATCTGCCTGTTCTGCTCCCCACTCTGTCTCTGGTAAAGTCTCTCACCACTCCTGAGCCTCTGGCCTGTACCCCAGTTCTGTATGCACAAATAAATAAGTCTTAAAAAAAAAAAAAACAGTTATGTAAAGTAATTTGCAACAAATGGTTTGTCTCAAAAGATGAACAAATTGTTTATTTCCTCAGTTTTCCCTATATTCATATTCTTTCTTTTGACTATTCACAACCACATTATGTAAACAAATCTCTTTTCTTAGAAACAGATATTTTCAATTATGAATCTTTATTTTTGCCATTTTGATGCTCTTCTCCTGGAAGAGTGGTATATGCGTAACACTCATGTAAATATATTTTCTATTGTTTAAAAATGTGCTCTCATTTATCTGAATAGGATTATGTGTAGCCCACTGGTTACAGTTTCAGATTCAAAAATGATAATATAAATTATTTAAAAACTTAATGTCAGATACTTCTTTGATGAAATTTCTAGCCCAACTTGAATTAAAATAGTCTATTCATCCAGTCACTCTATCCTATTTATTGTCTATCATATGTAAATACTGATCAGGGAGCCTGGAAATTGAGTGGGAAACAAATAATCTTGCATTTGGGGAAAGATCCTGAAGAGTGAGGAAGACAGACTATGGGAAAGCATTTGTAACATTTTGGAAGTTTTCCTAATGATTGATTTTCATTTTACTAAAGATAACCCATCTTCTCTTGTAGTTTCTAGGTTAATGTTATTATTAAAAAGTGAAAATTGTCCTCTTCTGAATAATTTAAATCTAAATCCAATACTGTGGCATAGTTATGTATAGATTTTTTTTTTAGCTGAAGTGGCCTATAAAACTCTTCATAATTATGACTTACTTGATTTTGCTGTTTTTTTTTTTCTTTCCTTCCTCAAACTAATTGGATATGTCTCATAGTCTGAGTTGAGAGCTGTTACAAGAGAAGAGAACTGTATCTGGATCACATAATTAAATTTTGTAAATTGTTTTAAAATAATGTGGCATAATTTTCTGTGACTTATAATGATTTCGTAACATTTAGTATATCAAAATAGCCATAAGGTCTTAAAATGGCTTTCTAAAAAATGATAGCACTTGCTAAGACCTCCCAATAGAAAGAAGGGGAGAATGTTGGCTTCCTTGTTATATGTAATTCATTGCTCAATTAAAACATATTCATTAAATAAAATTTGGAAATTTACATTTTCTATGTAAGTCTGTAACTCTCTTATTAGGTAAGGTGTCTAATTCATTTTATTTATTTATTTATTTATTTATTTATTTATTTATTTATTTTAAGACTTATTTGTGCATACAGAGCTGGGGTACAGGTGAGAGGCTCAGGGGCGGTGAGAGGCTTCACCAGAGACAGAGTAGGGAGCAGAACAGGCAGAACAACGAAGTACACTGCTGAGGGGAGCAGCAGGCGGGTCAGGAGAGGTCTGCCAGCCATGTGGTCACCTCCGGGACAGGCGGGAATCGAACTCATGCGGAAGTGGCTTTAGCTTCTCAGTGTTGTGCTTTAACCCTCTGTGCCACCAGGGAGGGCCAATCTAATTCATTTTAACAACAAAAAAAAGTGATTATGAGTTTGTTATAAATCCGGATTTAAGATTTAAATCTTTTACATGCAAAAAAAAAAAATCCTGCTTCTCAAGGAAAAAAAAAAAAACAAGGTGAAAAGGTATAACTTCTCTTTTCTTTTGAAGTATGATGTTTAAGGATTAAAGAGTAACTTTTCATCTTGTGGAGAAAAGCAGCTGGGTCTCAAATAGGTAAGACTAATTGGACACCAATGCATTAATTTCTTTTCTTTTTCGATGTGTACAAAATGAATAATATTCATTTGCTGTGAAAGGAATTCATTATATGGTTTGAGATAGTGCTCAAAAATAAACACTGAAGAAATATATATATATATGTCAACTATATTATAAACAAAAACTCATGTTGAAACAATTATACACATGAGACTACACTTTATTATAGTCCCATTATCTTAATGAAATGTCATGAAACCCATTAGCCTTGGTGTATATCTTTGCTTCTAAGAGAAATGTTCACTTCATCATTTTGTAAGTCAACTGTTCAAGGTTTAAATATAAAAATAAATATTTAATATGTGAGTTTCTCCTCCTTAGTATTCACTCAGTCACAGAATCTACTGATGAAATCATGCTAACACAATCTTTCATGATTGGCTTATGAGCAAGGAGACTCTTCAGGACATATCTCTGGTAGAACTGAAAGGACAGATTATTTCCCCCTTATCAGTATGGAATTTAACATGTAAAATCAGGCATATCAAAGCAATAATATTTCAGTCACCTTTGCTGCTGCTTTTAACCGCCTCTGTTACTGCCATCTAACCCATTTTTTTTTTTTTGCAATTACAATGTGCACTCATTTATTCTCCCCAAAACTTTGTGGGTGCTATCATTTTGTTTTATAGATGAGACCTTAAAGCACAAGAATGTTAAGCAAGTAACACAGTTTATTTATCTAGTCAGTGGCAACGTCAGTATTTGAACCTAGGTCCCCTAATCTAAATCTCATATTTTGAATTTAATAACTATACAACCCCACTTATTAATGCACACTAGGCTACATGATGCAAACCACAATGTTTGTAGAAATTAAATGTACTTCTTTGTTGAATTTCTGATTGAAGAATTTTATATAACATACTTATTTTGGGGTACCCTGCTTGTTCAGATAATTATGTAACAACCCTGGGAGTTAGGAATGAGGTCAGACGGTTGCTTAAGGAAGCTGGAGTTGAGGATTACAAATGGAAAACCATTTAGTAGAAAAATAAATCAATCAGTGTTTAGTGCTGTGTATTTGAACAAAAAGATATGTTTTCTGAGGCAAACATATTTTTCCACCTCTGTTGGGACTGTGCACATGGAGTGAGGTTGGATCATTCATAAATTCTCCTAACTGAATTTTTTTTTATTTGAAGCTATAAGAATATCTTACAAACTTTATAATACCTTCTCAAAAGGATGCTTTTAAGCTCCCTTATTTATTACAAATGCACTAGGTATAAGTGAACTAGTTGGATGTGTTCATATGTTTATTATATGGCCAAACATTGAATGAGGGATATTTTTAAATTATGTTGTAAAATATTTCAGGTTAAAAATAAATACGAGTCATCTTCTATTATGGTATATTCAGCAGCTGAAAATCACAGTGCTTTTTTAACATTCTTCTGTGTCACTGTGACCAAGTCATTTATACATAATTGAAAAGAAGTTTTCTTTTTATAGAAGTTCATATCATAATTGCTATTGACATGGTTTTGAAGTATCAAGAATTCTACATATTAAAAAAAATGATTCTTATTACTGATCAGTTTATCACTCAATGTTTTCTCCCAGCCACTCTGCTTTTACATATATGAAGTTCTACAGATTCATAAAATCCAGAAAAAGAAAAACAGTATTTTGTTTATTGATTTCTTGGTATAAAAGAGTTAATCCTATGAAATATTTTCATTGTATAATGAACATTTATATGGTGCATATGAAAATAAAATGATAGATTAGAAAGCTATATATACTGAATTAGTTTTTATGTAAACAATTACAAAGTTTTGTAAACCTCAAAACTTACTAACTTAAAATATTAACATTTATTACCTTGCAAAATCTGTGGGAAGGGATTTCATCTTCCACAGGCTGTATTCAAAGTATCCTCTTCTGTGGTCTCAGTCTCAAGACTGAGACTTCCAAGTTTACTTTCGTGAGCTCACAGGTTCAGTTCCTGGCTGGTTGTTGACATGAGACATAAATTTCTTGCTACATGGTTCTGTCCATGGGGATACTTGAAGTGTGGCAGCTTACCCAAAGATGGGTTGAGAAAGAGAGGGGGGAGAGGGAGAGAGAGAGAGAGAGACAGGCTTGAGTTCCAAAATTTCTCATACCTGAAGTTCTTTCTGTGGATGTTATTCCTCAAAAGTCTCTCCTTTCCTCAACTGATTAAAATGTTTTCAGCTATTACCTATCAATAAGTACTTGTTAAAGTAATCTTAAGTGCAAGACATTTGGTAAATAACAGGGTCAGTAAAAGAATGAATAACTCAATGTACTTCCTCCTAATCATTGTGTATGAGATGTCCTCAAGTTCAGGTAGAATTTGTTGAAATGATTCACACTGTTAGTGACTAATTCCGGTCATGAGTTATTTTTTGTATCATACATTTCAATGCCATAGAATAACGCAATAAAGTATGTTCAGTGTGTTCCAGAAATATTAAGGGAAGAAGAGATCTGAATGCAAAGTACTCTAAATTAATCACAGAAAATGAAAATGTGTTATAAACTTGGACTTCAGGCTGATGTTTTCAGATGAATAGAGGAAAACAAGACTGTACTTAGGACATTCTGTGACTGAATGAATTTCCAGATTGAAAGGCTTGCATTATGCACTAATCTCAATTAGTTTAGTGCATAGCATCAGTGCATTTTATAGTGACTCAGTTTCATTTACATTCATTTAATTGTAGTTTGAGAATATCACATTGATATTGTAAATATTGATTCGTATCAGAATCCTGGTGGTATCAATTAACATGGAGCTATCTACAAGAAAAGCAAAGAAATCGTATGCCCTAAGCTATTTCTGGTTACCAGTACAATCATCATTCATTATTTCAAAAAGAAAGAAGTAGGAAATTAATTTGAAATTTACTTCTTGTGATTTAGAACCTAATTAATTTTTCCTAAAGACAATAGCCATGCATATCCCTTAGATTTAAATTAGACTTTGGGGCAGGGGCGGGGGGAATGACCATTTTATTTTAGACAGTACAACCAATTGCTGCTTTATCAAGATCTCATCTCTCTTCTCTTTCCTCTCCAATTCCCACATGGCTATTATTTTTTTTTCATAAAATAATCATGTTAATTGGCCTGCTACATAAAATATGGTAAGGGAAATATAGTTGGTTAAATATTTTTTTAGAAATGCCTACTTAAAATACTGATAAACTATTAACTCTGCTTTTCAGTTCACAAGCAGTTATTCCTTGTATCTATTTATAACTCAAAATTATAAATGGTTTTAAGGCAATGTAGTCAAAAGAATTGGAGATAAGAACAGTTGGAAATGACAGACATTACTTAATTCTTTCTTCTAAAAAAAATGAAAAGAATGACCTGAGACAGAATAATATCTGGGTTTTTAAATCATAAATGCGGTAGGCTACTATTTACTGAGTTAAAAACAAACCCTGTTTTTTTTTTCTTTGTTTGTTTGTTTGTTGTTTTTTTAGAGTTAAGTATTGTACTTGTTCCTAGTTATTTACTTGTACTTTTGTGTCAGGAGAAGATCAAACATCGTATAATTGAAGGTTTAATAGCAAATTAAAATAACTATAATTGAGCTTCTGTCTCTGAACCAACAAAGGCAGACAGGTAAATCTTCTATAAATTATATGTAGCTAGCATTTTAACATGATCTGCTTTCTTCATTGTTGGATCGTCTTGAAGTGTCTATAAGCACAATTCCAGCAGACTTAAAGTATGTGATGTCAGGTAGCTCACACTGAAGGAGGGATAAATTGTATGTGAGTTCATGTTATGAATTTTATCCAACAAATCATTCTTAATCTATAGTAAATGGACTGCTCCTTTTTACAGTAAAAATTATATATATTAAAATGACATTGGTGAAAAAATTATAACAACTGAAGCTGTAGAAAAGCATGAAAATTATAGGGCTAATTGAGAAGGTAAAATCTAAAACTTAAGATTGCTTGCCTTTTAGGGACTAGACATAATGGAAATCTAATGGCGATTTTTACCCCAAATTAACCTATCTCTGTATATATATATATATATATATATATATATATATATATAAGTTTATTTTTACATCCTATCTCTGGTTTTTATGAACAAATATTTTAATGAATCTGTTGTAACGTGTTCTTGTGTAATTTGTATCCATAGCCCATTTTTATTTTGCATATATATAAGCTAATCTGTGCATATACATTATCCCATAGGTGTTAAAAACTAATTTTAATTCTTCAGTATAAATTATTAATACAAAACTTTGCATAAACCATCCTAATGGATATCATGAAATCCTATAAAAAGTGGTACTAAAACATTTATTTCCTTATTTTCCACAAGCAACATCAACAATTTGCCCAATATCAGAGGTGAAACCTGACTTGAAACTGTCTTCTTGGTCACTAAGAATTTCCTACTTGTAGGTGTGCTGCATTGTACAGACTTGAGTTAGAATTCAAGGGCTGCAGGCAACCCTTCTGGCATACCTGTTGTGTTAACAGAAATATCTGATCATCAATCTTGCCATGACAAGTTAAATTTCTGCAATAAATTCAAAGATTATCAGTTTCCCAATGACTGACTATAATAACAAACCAATATATAACCAGAATGTAAATCTATTAATAGAGGATAATGCACATTTCAAAGTAGTCCCTAGAGCTAATGTCAGCTAGTTGGCTCATCCTTTCTTTGTCGGAGGATTCTATGTGAAGCTAACTTCAACATTAATTTGTCAAGTTCCTTTTATTTTTATTGGTGTTCATTATCATAATTTGTGAGCCCAGAAAGCAAGTATAGAATTCAGCTGAGTTAGCCCTCAGTGAATAGTAAAGAAAGATGTGTAAAATGACAGGTACACAAGGGGATGGTGCGGTTATGATAGAGTTAAGTGCTAGGTGCTGTAGAAGTAAAAGCAGAACCATTACCTTAGCCTTAGGGACCCAGGAAATTTCCCGGAGGAGGTGATGCTTCTGTTGAGTCTCAAAAGGTGAGTAAGATTTATCCAGACAAAGGGGGTGGCTTTCTAGGCAGAAGGATCTGTGGCACAGAGCTCAGAAGCAAAACATCATTTTCCACAGAGAGACAGAGAGAGAAAAGAGGTTGGGGAACACGTGGGGAAAGAGGACATACCAGGCTTTGGTGGAGATAGTGGTGCCTTGCTGGTGGGTGTGATGTGGTGACATAAGTCTGAAGAGGTGATAACCTAGATCTCTGAGTTATACACAGTGTTGTCAAACATTGTTAGCTCAATAAAAATAATTGAAAAATTAAATTGTCAAACATAGGAAATACAGGGTTCATTAAGAAGAAAAAATGTTTCTTTTGAAGAAGTAGTAAAGGTGACATGAGAAAGATAGTCTAAAACTATGTAATGAAAGACCTCGCACATAAAGATGCAAAATACTTTTTCTTCCTAAAAAGAATGTGAGATCTTTCTAGGAATTTGAGTACAGCAGTCACCTGTATATGTTGGCATTTGAGAAGCATCATTCTGCTGCGGTGGTTTCTCATCTGTGGCATCAGCTTCACTAAAAGGACCGGTTAACCATGCAGTTCTGAGTCAGACGGACTGGGGGGAGCCCTAGAAAATGCAGCTCTGTTGCATTCCTATGTGATTCTAATGCTGCTGGGCTTCAGGTCCTGCTTTGAGACCCACTTCTTTGAAGAAGAGATCACATAAGGGTGAGAAAAAGGAACTCAGAGATACTGCTATAGGGAAACAAGGGTTGGGAGAAAGTGAAATGAGGCTTTGAAGGAAAGGTGGTTAATGGAGTCATTGAAAGAATGGATAGATTGAACAGAGCAGATATTTAGAAAGAAAAAATTGACTGGTTTGATAGATGGGTACAGAGTGAAGGAAATCTCTATTGAGTTCCAGAAATCTAAATTGGGTGACTGACTATTTATGGGGGAAGAAATTGGATGGGAAGCATTTGGCGATAATAATGACAGAGCAGGAGAGAGATGATGTCTGATTTTGGACAAATTGAGTTTGAGATAACAAGGATGCATCAGTGTGTAAAAGTTGGCAAAGAGGAGCAGACTGAGACTGAGTCAGGATTTAGCAAAAGGTTCCCCTTATCAGCTCAACCATATGGACAGGAATAGACAGGGAAAAAAGCAGCATAAAATATTCATAAAGTTAGTGTTCTTAGATTGATTCAAAGAGGGATTTCCCTGGAAAGAGAGAACTTGTACTGTGTCAGCATGTCCTTCAAGATCCCCTGCTTTATGTAAAAACTGGTACAACTTGTTTTTTTTTTTTTTTAAGATTTATTTATTCATATGGAACTGGGGTACAGGCCAGAGATGTGGAT
>NW_004567105.1:23875132-23876404 GCF_000260355.1 Condylura cristata
ACTCATGCGGAAGTGGCTTTAGCTTCTTAGTGCTGTGCTTTAACCCGCTGCACCACCAGGGAGGGCCCACAACTGTGGTTTTGACACATATTTGACTTTCTGTTTAGGTTTTATTTGAGGAATATATTTTCACATTGGTAATATTATAGCAACAATTTTCAGAATTTTACTCTTTTCCCTAAATCCAATGGCAATAGCTCTCTTAACTGTGGTCAGTTGGAGAGTCCTTTTTCCAGAGAATATTAAAATAATTCTGCTTGCAATTTCATTTAATCATACAACAAATATTGAACAAGTGTATTTTGTGCCTGGTCTATGTAGCTTTCCAAGAAGTCTTCCACATTTTTTTTATATCCCTACTTATTCATGAAAGTATTATTGTTAAAAAATTGTCACATCTGGAGTCAGTTTGTTGAAGTGCGTTTGAACCCTTAATAGCTACATGACCTTTGTCAAATCATTTAAATTATTGAGCTCCCATTTCATCACATTAAAAGTGGTAGAAATAATAATATCTTGAAGAGCTAGGATACTGTTCAATGAAGCAATAGCACTCTTAGCATGGTGCTCAATAATTATTAATTATGTTACCCAACCAAGTTCCAGGGCAAACTTACCCAGTATCCATTCAGAAAACAAAAACCCAGTTTGGCTGCATGAAACTCAAAACTTACCCTATAACTCCTATCTGTTATAATTTAAAAGCTCATTTCTTCATTTCTTAGCATACTCTTTCATAATTTTCTTCAGAAGAACATATTCTGTTTTTTTTTTTTTAGGATTTATTTATTCACGCAGAACTGGGGTGCAAGACAGAGGTGTAGGGGTAGTGAGAGGATTCACCAGAGACAGACTGGGGAGCAGAACAGGCAGACTGATGAAATACACTGCTGAGGGGAGCAGCGGGTGGGTCTGGAGAGGTCTGTGGCACCATGTGGATCACCTCAGGGCTTCTCACTAAAGAGGCTGCTGTGAACTTGCAGTGCTGCATCCCAACCAGTTGCACCACCTGATTATATTCTTAGTCATTGAGTCAAAGAGCCTGTCAGATTCTTTGGATTCCATATTCAGACTTGATTTGGTCCCCGGCATCTATTATTTGTAAAAGACATTTTATTTAAAAAGATTTAGTTATTTATTCATATAGAACTGGGGCACAGGCTACACACATCAGGCTACACCATCATCAGAGGGTGAGTGGATTCACCAGAGACAGAGCTGGGAGCAGAACAGGCAGATCCACTGAAACACACTGCTGAGGGGCGCAGCAGG
>NW_004567105.1:23876714-23883202 GCF_000260355.1 Condylura cristata
CCAGAGATTTGACCCACATGGCATGGCAGACCTCTCCTGTCTCACCTGCTGCTCCCCTCAGCAGTGTATTTCAGTAAGTCTGCCTTCTATGCCCCTCACTCTGTCTCTGGTGAATCTTCTCACCCCCACACCTGTGGCCTATTCCCCAATTCTTGTATGCATAAATAAACAATTCTTTAAAAAAAAAAAAGTAAGAAAGAAAGCTGTGACCTTGACTGATTCATCACAGTGCTTTCTGTGCTTTCTGCCGAAGGCCTCAGTTACAACCGATGCTCCATCATTCTTTTTTGAAAGATTAATTGTATGGCTCTAGGAAAAAAAAATCAGATTTGTCTGGAATATACTTAAAGTAATGTGCAGTATTTTCCTTTTTTTTTTTTTTTCTTCTTACTTAAAATAAATACTAAAAGGACTCTGGCTTCCATAAGAAAGAAGGTTTATGAAATTGGTTGTGTGTATTTCCTGCCTCTACTCTGCCTCCCAGGAAATTTACCCTGTAAAGTTGCCAAGGAAACACTAACAGCTTCAGTCTGGTAGAGGAGGAAGATGCCTCATTAACAAACTCAGCTTTATTATTTGGATGCTTGCCTCAAGGAACTGGTGTTTTGTGGTGAAAGATTTTTTTCCATTAAGGCTTATGTGAAAAACTGAATGATTTCTAAGAGAAATTTTGTTGTTTGACTGTTACTCATTTCAAGTGTTGTGAACCTACACAGTGGTAGATGCTACATAAAATAAATATTATTGATTTTTAGTTTACTTAAACTGTTTACTAATGTTAAGCACATATGTTACATAATTCTTCAAGCATTGATTTATTCATTTTATAATACTTAGGTATTGGGTCTTTAATTTGAAATATTGGAGGTATTTTACTAAAAGATCAATTTTATGTAATGTTTGTTTTTTATTAAATCATTGGCACATTTTCCTTATTATGAACTAAAAGCCCTTAGGCATATAGAAATGTACTGCCTCAACATAATACAGAGTCAAGTGTATTTTCCTTTAGAAGAATGCCTCATTAGTGATATATAATGGAATAAAAAGGGCACAGGCCTTGAAGGTCTAACTGCTGAGATTTCAAAGCTTTTTTCTAGCATTTGCCAGCTGTGTGATCCTGGACAAGTCATTCATTAGCTTGTCCATTCAGGCATTCTATAAAGATTTTTTGTATCGACACTATCTTCCTGAGTCATGCTTTCAAAACCTCAGCTTTTTAATGTGCAAAAATGGTATCAGATGTTTTATTCATTCATGTGTTCATCATCCAGAAGTATTTACTGAGCTCCCACTATGTGGCAAGATAGTTTAGAGACTGATGAGTTGTGTTCACCTCTTTCTGGACTCTAGACAATACTGTTCTTTTACCTTCCTTCTTTAGTCTTGATGTGCTTATTACTTCCAGCTGTTGCAAGCCATTTTTCTCAATCCATTAAACAACTATACCTTAGTGTTTAGTGTTAAACTAAACAGAATTTTAAAAATACTCTTCTGTTGGAGACCAGCTCCAACTATTGAGGTGTCTGGAGGCAAGACAGGCAGGACCCTAAGGTGGGAAGGCATCGTCATGGAGAGCAGAGATTCCTAAACAGGGGAGAAGGAGAAAAAGGGGAAAAGGGAGCGAGGAAGACACGGGGGTTGGAGTTGGGTACAAGTCTTCCTGCTCATCTTTTTGCAGGTCTTTATTTATACTGTGTAGCAAGATTTAGTTACAATAATGCATCAGGTAAGTTAATAAGAAATCAGCATAAATGTTTTAAAGGAAGAGGGAAAAATGTATCCTCTTCCTGCTACTTTATGGCACTCTATACTATACATCTTTGTGATAACTTTCATGTATATGGATGTTTAACTATGACTTCAAAGGATCAGGGTCTGGGAAAGGATGAGCTGTTAGCAAAGGATTTAGGAGTCCTAGGGAAGGAATAAATTGTGTTAGCAGAGTCATCAGTGATAGTCTAAAGAAAAGCTAATGGCTAACTTAAGGTTAGCAGAGAGTAGCTAGTGTTTGTTTTAGGAAGATGTTAAATAAGACTAGCAGAGTATAGTTAGTGATTGTTTTAGGAAAAGAGTAAATTAAGAAGTCACATAGTTATGCATTAAGCAAAACCTGTGTTGATAATGTTAGGAAATTGTCCATGGGTCCTTATGCCCTGGGAGTTATCTAAGATTCTCTTTTTGTCATGAGACCAAGGAAGCTTTCCAGGAGTCTTGATGCTCTGGGGTCTTATCTCTACAGGAGCTTGCCTTTTGTCTTCAGTCAAAGGAATTTCCTGCCCAGGAGCAACTCAGCTAGTACTTTGCCCAGGCCAGGAGCATTTAGAACTAAGGCAATCCAGTTACAAACTGACGTTGCTACAATAGTTTTTGATATTATGATTATACAAAAAAGGGAGGTCATAGCATAAGTTAGCAGTGGAAATTCTGATTTTTCAGAGCTTTTCCCGAGCTAACCGGAAACTGTCAGACGATAGATGTTGCATAGCTTGTGTCACTCTTCTGTAGTTATTTTGATATGTCATTTGTTCCAGGTGGAATCTTCATTGATTTATACAATTAGGGAAGTTTGTCTGAAATGTTAATAAAATTTCAGTTTCATGCATATTTATGTGAACAAAATTATTGTGTTAACTAGGAGCATATCTAGGGAATGAGCATTAAGCAGCAAGAAAAACATACACAAGCACCGTGAGACAGGAACTGTGTGTAGACTGCTTGTAGGAAAACCACAGGGCCGGTGTGACTGGTGTGGTGTGACAAAGTTCAATGGCAAATGACTGAATCAAAGAGATGGCTAAAGCCAGATCACCGCAAGGCATTACAACATGGTGATCATGTGATAATTTGGAGAGAGATCTGATGGAATTTGTTGATGGCTTTCAACATTACTACAGAGACCTGATTTAGGGGAGGAATTGAAGTGGAAATCAAGTTTCGTTTTACATTTTTTAATTCTAGATAAGTAAACTTCTATAGTAATCCAACTGGAGAGTGAACACAGTGTGATCTCAGGGGATAAGTTGAGACTGAAGGTATAAATTCAGAGCTCATCATTTTATGTAGTATTTTAAGTCTTGGTACTAAATAAAATCAATGTTAAATAAACAGAAACTACCAGGAAAAATATATTTCAATGAGAATGGAGTAGTTAATTTTGCCAAATATGACTTCAAGATCAAGAGAATAATGATGAAACATTGACAAATTTGGTGAACTGGCTATCATTTACTATCTTAATAGGAGATGCAGTAATGAAATAGGAACAAAATTCTGCATCAAGAAAAAATGGGAAATTAAGGGTGGTTTGAAATTTTTTCTGTAAAAATAGGAGATATGTTGTGCAAACTATTACACTGAGTTATGTGACCTTTTCTACAAATATAAAACACCTCACCAAATGTTTTTGAAGACTTTGAAACAAGATTTAAATATAACAATTCAATGAAAATGATTGATACTTTTTACTACTTAATATTGATTTTACTGTACTGATACATTTTTGGTAGAATATTTAATGTGCTACAAAGCATTCTGTACTGAAATATAATCATTTAGTCCCAAAGTGTTTCTAAATTGCTCCAAATTATAAACATGCACATAACTGAAATTTAAACTACCTATAGCTGTTGATAAAGCTCATTGTGACATTTGAAGTAATTTTATTATACAATGTGACATTTTAGAAGAGTAAACCTGAAATTAATGTTATCAAATTTTAAGATGTTCTGGATTTTATGGCATGTGTAATAATAGATTCAGTTGACTAAAATTTTATTTTTTCATTTTTAGTGTATTTGATACCCTATTTTAACATGTTTTCCTTGGCAATAGCTGATTGATTGTACTTTTCAGGGATAAAAATAAGGATCTAAAAATAATCTTGAGGGAGACCTCAAATGCAATATCATCCTTTTTCTACCCCCACTCAGAGGAAGCAAGGCTTACAACATCTGGACTAAATGACTTGCATTGAAAACCACAAGGCTAATCCATATAGTTCCATCATTCAAAATGTCTGTCACAATAAAAATGTGTCAACCCTTGGACCACAAACGGTGGGGAGAGTATGTACTTAGGCAGCCAATAACCTCAGTGCAGTACAAATAAGGAACTTACATTGAATCTGCACTATTATACTCATTTTCTAGGCTTTCCTCAACTCTCACTCTACTTAGAGTTCTGACATCAACTGCCTCATTCTACTAGCACCTTGACTGCTCAAGCCTTAAAACTTCTATTCCTGGACTGGTCTTGGCATACCAGGTGTCTAGCCCAGGAAGAGCTTTCTGACATTTCTGTAATGACACAGCTTGTCTCAAAGAGGGGATAAGTTTGTCAAAGGAGGGGATAATAGGCAAGGTAAGTACTTAATAGCTTGGAGAGGAAAGTGGGATCTTTAATTTCCTAAATAATATTTTTAAGAAATAAAATTCTGTATCTAATTAATAAATCCCAGTTTATTTTGTCTTTGTAGCTGATAGCAACCCATATAATGAAATTTATATGACACTGGTATTAAGCAAGGAGTTTCTGAGCAGCCGTATGTGGGCCAATGCCAGGTTGGTTAGCCACAGTTTTGTTGATTACATTGGAAAAGAGACAATGATTCCAAACGGATTTAAAGGACTTACTATATGCGCAGCATAAACAAGGTCACTGTAGCATTTGCTCTTCATGTTCCTAGAAGGACCATGGCTAGGATGAGACAAGTAAGGTGCTTCGAGCACAGTTTGAGTCACTTACTCTCAGGACAGTACAGCTGTCAACCCTGCTCTTGCAGAAATCTAAGGGCACAGCATTTAAGGAGGCACTCGCTCTGAGCCTCATATAAGAGTAGGGCTAGCATTTATATGACTCCCAGAATGAGTGCCTCCTTAAAATTTCCATTTGCCTCACTGTAATCCTGGCGCTGGTCCCTAGTCTTACAGGACAACACTGAACTGGGTGAACCAGATGACAAACAAGAGTGACAGGCTGTTCTCTTGGGGAACTGCCAATTCCACATAATACATAAATGGTTTTAAAGTCTGAAGATGGATCTGAGGTAGGAAGAAATAATATGGAAAATCAATGGCTCATTGATAATTAAAGAGGAGAATGAAAAGCAGACTTAGAAACTCTTAAGACAGCCCACCTTGTTGAATTCCTGGGAGGCTCAGGATGCAGTACCAAGACACAGGGCAGCCACACGTTATTCCTGCCTCCACAGCCTGTGTGGATAGTATGAGGTTACTAGAATACCAGGGTGAAGCTCTTTCCCTACAATGTATGTAACAATATAGGCTTAGGATCCTACAAAAATATTTTGTAATCCTACTTCTTAAAAACTATATGCTTATGGGTAGATTTGACCTTTTAGGTAAGAAAATAACTTATAAGACTGTTGGAAGATCAGAATATTTAAAGCACCTAAAGAGTTCCTGACATAAATGTTTAGTAATAGTAGCTATTAGCTACCAGATATAACTGAATTTGCTATGTAACATAACTAAATGCATTTCAAAACTAGTTAAAAATATTTGAATGCTTTAATAAAGCAAATAACATTATTGTATTAATAATCTGAACTTTCTAGAAAATCAGTGATTATTCTATGTGATGTTCCCTTTTGTTATCCATACCAAAAGACATTTGTCAAAGATTTCAGCTTTATTTTGTAAAAGGTAAAATATTCAACAACCATCAAAAAGATTGAGTTGCTTTTCATTATGTTTGAGTTCCTCAAAGGATTTCTTTATTTCATCTGTTAATTTTACGTGTAAATGCTTGCTTGCACATATGTGCTCATCATTTACACCTGACAATTTTCTTTCTGCATCAATGATCGATATGTCATGTTAACTTGGGCATCTGCACATGTAGGGTATTCTTTTTCAACTTGTTCTCAAAATAGAGCATAAGCTCAACAATTGCTTAAAATTAAATGAGTAAGTAGAATATGACTATACATCCGTGCTCTGTTTAGAGCCTTGTTTTAGCACAATTTAAAACCATAATCATCAATGGTTCTTTGCATTCATCTTTTCAATTTTGCTTACGCTTTATTTTTCTCAGGACTATGACTATCATGAAATGCTTAAAATTGTAGAAATCTGAGAATTTAGTCTCAACTTACTGATGAGAGCAAGAGATCTTTATGATAGAGCTTTTAAAAATATGATAAAATGCGCTGCTAACTTACCGAAATATGTTTTCTCTGAATCAGTTTCTCCATTGTCTCTCTCATAAACATCCAGAATTTTATTAATGTATTTAATATACCTACATATTGTTAGTACAGTTTATATTCCCGCATACATATAAATTTAACTCAAAATATATTTGCCATTACTTTTGTTCATTTAAAAAGTACTTGCAGATTACTTTTCATATGAATAGACTTTTTTTTTGTCATGACCAAACAGCCTTTAACCTGATATTTCAACCTCTTTGCTCCTTAATGTTGTCAGCTTATTTCACAAAGTTCCAAAATATTTTTTTTAAAG
>NW_004567105.1:23883302-23923295 GCF_000260355.1 Condylura cristata
TATATGGATGTTTAACTATGACTTCAAAGGATCAGGGTCTGGGAAAGGATGAGCTGTTAGCAAAGGATTTAGGAGTCCTAGGGAAGGAATAAATTGTGTTAGCAGAGTCATCAGTGATAGTCTAAAGAAAAGCTAATGGCTAACTTAAGGTTAGCAGAGAGTAGCTAGTGTTTGTTTTAGGAAGATGTTAAATAAGACTAGCAGAGTATAGTTAGTGATTGTTTTAGGAAAAGAGTAAATTAAGAAGTCACATAGTTATGCATTAAGCAAAACCTGTGTTGATAATGTTAGGAAATTGTCCATGGGTCCTTATGCCCTGGGAGTTATCTAAGATTCTCTTTTTGTCATGAGACCAAGGAAGCTTTCCAGGAGTCTTGATGCTCTGGGGTCTTATCTCTACAGGAGCTTGCCTTTTGTCTTCAGTCAAAGGAATTTCCTGCCCAGGAGCAACTCAGCTAGTACTTTGCCCAGGCCAGGAGCATTTAGAACTAAGGCAATCCAGTTACAAACTGACGTTGCTACAATAGTTTTTGATATTATGATTATACAAAAAAGGGAGGTCATAGCATAAGTTAGCAGTGGAAATTCTGATTTTTCAGAGCTTTTCCCGAGCTAACCGGAAACTGTCAGACGATAGATGTTGCATAGCTTGTGTCACTCTTCTGTAGTTATTTTGATATGTCATTTGTTCCAGGTGGAATCTTCATTGATTTATACAATTAGGGAAGTTTGTCTGAAATGTTAATAAAATTTCAGTTTCATGCATATTTATGTGAACAAAATTATTGTGTTAACTAGGAGCATATCTAGGGAATGAGCATTAAGCAGCAAGAAAAACATACACAAGCACCGTGAGACAGGAACTGTGTGTAGACTGCTTGTAGGAAAACCACAGGGCCGGTGTGACTGGTGTGGTGTGACAAAGTTCAATGGCAAATGACTGAATCAAAGAGATGGCTAAAGCCAGATCACCGCAAGGCATTACAACATGGTGATCATGTGATAATTTGGAGAGAGATCTGATGGAATTTGTTGATGGCTTTCAACATTACTACAGAGACCTGATTTAGGGGAGGAATTGAAGTGGAAATCAAGTTTCGTTTTACATTTTTTAATTCTAGATAAGTAAACTTCTATAGTAATCCAACTGGAGAGTGAACACAGTGTGATCTCAGGGGATAAGTTGAGACTGAAGGTATAAATTCAGAGCTCATCATTTTATGTAGTATTTTAAGTCTTGGTACTAAATAAAATCAATGTTAAATAAACAGAAACTACCAGGAAAAATATATTTCAATGAGAATGGAGTAGTTAATTTTGCCAAATATGACTTCAAGATCAAGAGAATAATGATGAAACATTGACAAATTTGGTGAACTGGCTATCATTTACTATCTTAATAGGAGATGCAGTAATGAAATAGGAACAAAATTCTGCATCAAGAAAAAATGGGAAATTAAGGGTGGTTTGAAATTTTTTCTGTAAAAATAGGAGATATGTTGTGCAAACTATTACACTGAGTTATGTGACCTTTTCTACAAATATAAAACACCTCACCAAATGTTTTTGAAGACTTTGAAACAAGATTTAAATATAACAATTCAATGAAAATGATTGATACTTTTTACTACTTAATATTGATTTTACTGTACTGATACATTTTTGGTAGAATATTTAATGTGCTACAAAGCATTCTGTACTGAAATATAATCATTTAGTCCCAAAGTGTTTCTAAATTGCTCCAAATTATAAACATGCACATAACTGAAATTTAAACTACCTATAGCTGTTGATAAAGCTCATTGTGACATTTGAAGTAATTTTATTATACAATGTGACATTTTAGAAGAGTAAACCTGAAATTAATGTTATCAAATTTTAAGATGTTCTGGATTTTATGGCATGTGTAATAATAGATTCAGTTGACTAAAATTTTATTTTTTCATTTTTAGTGTATTTGATACCCTATTTTAACATGTTTTCCTTGGCAATAGCTGATTGATTGTACTTTTCAGGGATAAAAATAAGGATCTAAAAATAATCTTGAGGGAGACCTCAAATGCAATATCATCCTTTTTCTACCCCCACTCAGAGGAAGCAAGGCTTACAACATCTGGACTAAATGACTTGCATTGAAAACCACAAGGCTAATCCATATAGTTCCATCATTCAAAATGTCTGTCACAATAAAAATGTGTCAACCCTTGGACCACAAACGGTGGGGAGAGTATGTACTTAGGCAGCCAATAACCTCAGTGCAGTACAAATAAGGAACTTACATTGAATCTGCACTATTATACTCATTTTCTAGGCTTTCCTCAACTCTCACTCTACTTAGAGTTCTGACATCAACTGCCTCATTCTACTAGCACCTTGACTGCTCAAGCCTTAAAACTTCTATTCCTGGACTGGTCTTGGCATACCAGGTGTCTAGCCCAGGAAGAGCTTTCTGACATTTCTGTAATGACACAGCTTGTCTCAAAGAGGGGATAAGTTTGTCAAAGGAGGGGATAATAGGCAAGGTAAGTACTTAATAGCTTGGAGAGGAAAGTGGGATCTTTAATTTCCTAAATAATATTTTTAAGAAATAAAATTCTGTATCTAATTAATAAATCCCAGTTTATTTTGTCTTTGTAGCTGATAGCAACCCATATAATGAAATTTATATGACACTGGTATTAAGCAAGGAGTTTCTGAGCAGCCGTATGTGGGCCAATGCCAGGTTGGTTAGCCACAGTTTTGTTGATTACATTGGAAAAGAGACAATGATTCCAAACGGATTTAAAGGACTTACTATATGCGCAGCATAAACAAGGTCACTGTAGCATTTGCTCTTCATGTTCCTAGAAGGACCATGGCTAGGATGAGACAAGTAAGGTGCTTCGAGCACAGTTTGAGTCACTTACTCTCAGGACAGTACAGCTGTCAACCCTGCTCTTGCAGAAATCTAAGGGCACAGCATTTAAGGAGGCACTCGCTCTGAGCCTCATATAAGAGTAGGGCTAGCATTTATATGACTCCCAGAATGAGTGCCTCCTTAAAATTTCCATTTGCCTCACTGTAATCCTGGCGCTGGTCCCTAGTCTTACAGGACAACACTGAACTGGGTGAACCAGATGACAAACAAGAGTGACAGGCTGTTCTCTTGGGGAACTGCCAATTCCACATAATACATAAATGGTTTTAAAGTCTGAAGATGGATCTGAGGTAGGAAGAAATAATATGGAAAATCAATGGCTCATTGATAATTAAAGAGGAGAATGAAAAGCAGACTTAGAAACTCTTAAGACAGCCCACCTTGTTGAATTCCTGGGAGGCTCAGGATGCAGTACCAAGACACAGGGCAGCCACACGTTATTCCTGCCTCCACAGCCTGTGTGGATAGTATGAGGTTACTAGAATACCAGGGTGAAGCTCTTTCCCTACAATGTATGTAACAATATAGGCTTAGGATCCTACAAAAATATTTTGTAATCCTACTTCTTAAAAACTATATGCTTATGGGTAGATTTGACCTTTTAGGTAAGAAAATAACTTATAAGACTGTTGGAAGATCAGAATATTTAAAGCACCTAAAGAGTTCCTGACATAAATGTTTAGTAATAGTAGCTATTAGCTACCAGATATAACTGAATTTGCTATGTAACATAACTAAATGCATTTCAAAACTAGTTAAAAATATTTGAATGCTTTAATAAAGCAAATAACATTATTGTATTAATAATCTGAACTTTCTAGAAAATCAGTGATTATTCTATGTGATGTTCCCTTTTGTTATCCATACCAAAAGACATTTGTCAAAGATTTCAGCTTTATTTTGTAAAAGGTAAAATATTCAACAACCATCAAAAAGATTGAGTTGCTTTTCATTATGTTTGAGTTCCTCAAAGGATTTCTTTATTTCATCTGTTAATTTTACGTGTAAATGCTTGCTTGCACATATGTGCTCATCATTTACACCTGACAATTTTCTTTCTGCATCAATGATCGATATGTCATGTTAACTTGGGCATCTGCACATGTAGGGTATTCTTTTTCAACTTGTTCTCAAAATAGAGCATAAGCTCAACAATTGCTTAAAATTAAATGAGTAAGTAGAATATGACTATACATCCGTGCTCTGTTTAGAGCCTTGTTTTAGCACAATTTAAAACCATAATCATCAATGGTTCTTTGCATTCATCTTTTCAATTTTGCTTACGCTTTATTTTTCTCAGGACTATGACTATCATGAAATGCTTAAAATTGTAGAAATCTGAGAATTTAGTCTCAACTTACTGATGAGAGCAAGAGATCTTTATGATAGAGCTTTTAAAAATATGATAAAATGCGCTGCTAACTTACCGAAATATGTTTTCTCTGAATCAGTTTCTCCATTGTCTCTCTCATAAACATCCAGAATTTTATTAATGTATTTAATATACCTACATATTGTTAGTACAGTTTATATTCCCGCATACATATAAATTTAACTCAAAATATATTTGCCATTACTTTTGTTCATTTAAAAAGTACTTGCAGATTACTTTTCATATGAATAGACTTTTTTTTTTTTGTCATGACCAAACAGCCTTTAACCTGATATTTCAACCTCTTTGCTCCTTAATGTTGTCAGCTTATTTCACAAAGTTCCAAAATATTTTTAATATTACATTTTATCTTTGGATCCTAAAGGAATGTTAATTTTGTTTGCCAATTTTATTTATACAAATAGCTTATGCTTTACTTTTATTATATAAGAACAAAGCATGCTTAGATGGCTTCATTGTAATGTTGAAGAATACTGTGGGTTTGAATGATTTAGGTGAGTTGATGATGTTGTGCTTAGTGTAGGCCTAAAGAATTTCAGTCGATTGTAATTGTATTTTAAATACTCAGTGGAGACATATTTAGGTAGATCTTTTATTTTTTGAGAGCCAGCAACTTATCTCAAAGTTAGAGACAGGTAGAACATTTAGTTTCAAACAGTGTTTAAATGATAACATTGAATACTCTGACAAAAAATCTTCTAGAATCTATGTGGCCTTAATTCTCTGGTAGGCTCCTTCAAGAGTTGAAGCAGTTTTTATAGCCTGGTAGCTAAAATGGGGAAGTAGTAGTTCCTCAAAGGGATGCTGCATAGGGAAAAACTAATACATACAATGAATGCATTACAAAGAAGACAATGATTTTCCTGGCAAATACTTCTTGTGGTTGTCTTATCATTTGTGGTCCTTAATAAAATATGCATGTAAAAATTCATTACCCATTGAGTTCCTGTTCAAAGTCAACATCTTCTGATGGAAACTTTCATCCTATTATCCCTTTCTTTAATGTTCCCTTCCTATGCTTATTTAAGTCTCATGATTCTTGTTAGAATTCTCTCTTTTTTTTAAAAAAAGGATTTATTTATTTATGCTTGCAGAAGTGGGGTACAGGTCAGAGGTGTAGGGGCGGTGAGAGGATTCACAGAGACAGAGTGGGGAGCAAAACAGGCCGACTGACAAGTACACTGCTGAGGGGAGCAGCAGGCAGTCAGGAGAGGTCTGTGGCGCCTTGTGGGTCATCTCCAGGATGGGGATCAAACACATACTGAAGTGGCTTTAGCTTCTTAGTGCTGTGCTTCCACTGCGCCACCAGGGAGGGCCCAGAATTCTCATTTTTAAGGGACAAGGAAAATAATGATGTGATTACGTCCCAAATGAATTTGTAATATTTCTCCTCTTAATGAACGATACTAAAATGTTGGCTATTTCTCTAATCATAGGTATTTATATTTCCCCAACTTCAATATTAACTCAGTTCTCTTTTATTTTTAATTTTTTATTGCACTATATTCCCCACATTCCTCATCCCTCCCTATTTTTTTCAGATAGAAGCAAAGGGATGAGAAATGGCCAGCCTCATGAGAAAGTCTTTAGCAAAAACTGTTACTCTTCATTGTAGCCCTCAACTCTTCCCTAATGTCTTTTGATTACAGTTTCTTTCTTTCTTTTTTTTATTATATACATAGGTTATTTAATAACATAGATTATTTTACTTAAAAACGTATAATTTCAGTTTTTGAAAAAGTCATATGACTAGCAGTCCTATAGATGATGAGACTAAGCTGTTTTAGACCCCATATCCGGGGTTTAAGCTATTGTCAGTGTCACCCATTTCTCCATTTATGACACCTTTGAACAACAATAGACATTATTCTGGATGATCTGTGGTTGCTGCTTCCAGAGAGATGTTGATTTTTTTTTTTAAAGATTTATTTATTTGTGCGTACAGAACTGGGGTACAGGCCAGAGGCTAAGGGGCGGTGAGAGGCTTCACCAGAGACAGAGTGGGGAACAGAACAGGCAGATCGACGAAGTACACTGCTGAGGGGAGCAGCGGGCGGGTCAGGAGAGGTCTGCCACACCATGTGGTCACCTCCGGGGCAGGCGGGAATCGAACTCATTCGGAAGCGGCTTTAGATTCTCAGTGCTGTGCTTTAACCCGCTGCGCCACCAGGGAGGGCCGAGATGTTGATTTTTATAAATTAGCAATAGGCTGATCTATTCTTATCACTTTATATGCTCATCTACCTTGCATAGGAATAGAGGAGACCATATATAGTCAACCCTCTTGCAGGTTAAACGTTTTCCATGGGATTAATATTATTGAAGATATAAAATTGCCGTTTCATTACCTTTTCTTTTTTGTTCTCTCCTCATTTCAACTCTTTAGAGAACACAACATCTGCTTTCCCACCTAAGTTGTTTTCTTTGTGTATTTCAAGAATAATTACTTTGTTCATACATATTTCTCTTGAGATTGCACAGAGTTGGAGGGAATATCTAGATTTCTAGATAAAAGCTATCTGTATAGCAAAAATGACAAGTGCTCAAGATCATTCCTCCTCCCAAAAATGTAACTGGAGTGACCTAATTTGTAGCTAAAGAAAATATTACATGGTGGGACTGGGGATTTCTCCATGCTGTTGAGTAGTATTTTACAACAAAACCTCTCCCCTTTTCAGGATATCGAATCCCTAGGAGGACTGACTGGTTCTAAGGGGGCTGATCCACCGGTAAGTTAGATTCTTCATTGAATTTAGCTATTGACTAATTGAATTATGGACACACCAGATCATCAGACATGTACTTGTATGTCATTTATCATGTATGTTACCTTTTGAAATATATAGCTAATGCAGTTACTAGTAGGAAAGTATAACTTTCTTTGAAGTGTTGTTTGATGTTCTAATAGCTCATGAAATTAATTGCATGCATTGATACTAAAAGTAGAAATTAAACCTCCATTAGAATATATAAACAGTTTATGTTTTATTATGAGATACACAAAAATTATAAAATTTGGAGCCTGAGACTACTATTCTGAGTTATGGTTGTAGGATATAGGTTAGGCTACAGCATATTTATTGAGAAAATTATTTTTTCAGCCCATTTTATCAACAGTATTGCTTCTTAGTTTTATTTCTTTAATCAGGTATCTTCTGGAAAATTAGAAAAAGTGTTCTAACATTTAAATGCTTATCATTTTAAATGCATGAAAAGAAAGAGAAAAAGGTGTGGTCCTCTAGTATTGGAACATCTTAGTCCTTCCTGTGATATCTAATTTCCGAAAACACTAATATTCTGTGATTTTATGCTTGAGGTACAAACATGAGGCCATACTGTTTATCTAAAATATTAAGGCTCAATTTATTTTAACAACTAGTCAATGTATAAATGTTTATCCCTGTTTGCTTTTCACTTAGCTCTGAGATTTAATATGAAGTACCCAGAATCCAATGTTACCAGTTTTTAGCTACACTTTATCTAGTCATCTAGGTGAAGTACTTAGTTACATTAAAACACCACTTTCAATTATAATTTTTGTCTCCTGCCTCACTCTCATGAAGTTCATACTGCTTAACCTCATTAATTGTACCTTACATAGGCTAAATGGTCTATTGTAGCTCATCCTTTTATGTTTACTTTCTGAGTTTATGTGGGGAAATTTTTTTTTTTGTCTTCTACTGCTTATATTTATCACCTACACCTATTGTATTACAGCATAAGGCCAGCTAGTATACTATGACAGGATTTATGGCCAGTTCCATCAGTAGGTGACAGCTTCTATTATATACTTTCTCCCAGTTGTCATATGTGGTGTTTGTATATAATGTTCAACATTTTTTAGGAATATAAATCCATTTCCTTCCAAATGTTTCCCTCACCTCTTCACTGATTACTAAAAGAGTTCTACAATTAAAGGTTTGTTAATTTTAAAAGGATTTGTCTTGTATTTAAATTAAAAATTAATAGCCCTCTTCTGCAAGTGGTGATAAATCCTTACATATTGTTTATGGTTAAAATAGTTTATCATTTCTTCTTAAGAGTGCATGTTTCTAAACATGGAAAATTGAAAGAGAATCTAACCTACTTGTTGAACAAAGGAAAGGTCACAGGAAGGAAAGATGATATTCTGAAGGGAAATTTTGTCAACTTCATTTCCAGTTGCTAAGTGTACTGTATGTGCCTTGACTTGGGGGGGGATTTATGATACATAAAGAAGAGGTTATTTCTTCGTCATTCTTTCCCATGATGATGGATGTTTTATATTGCTACCTACATTTTCTGGAATTCAGTGGTTGTGCTTACTTTTCATAGTGGGAAATATTCTGTGAATTTAAGTATTCATAAGAGCTGAGGAAATCTGGGGGTTGCCAGTACACATAAATGTAGTGTCTCCCTATTTTGCAAAGCTATCTGAACATATTATTAGGAACTGTAGAGTAAGATAATTTTCAGTCCTCTATAAAGTATGAAAGTTAAATGATAATAGTATCTGGGGATAACTCAGTCATTTAAAAGTAAGACTTTGAATGAAACTATTGCTTTGCCCCAACAGTAGAAAATAAAAATTCATATTAAATTATATATAATAGAAAGCTATTTGAAGGTTTTGTTATTTTTCTTTTCTTTAAAAAATGTCCCTGGAGTAGATCATCTAAATACTATTTTTTCAACTTATGATTTTTATATAATGTTTAAAATGACCACTAAACCCATTCTATCATGAAATTTTAATTTGTAAGAAATTCAGGGTTCTGTAATTTTTTACATATTGAACAGAATATATGAAATGCTAATGAGTGGTCACTCATAAGGGTGCTTAACTGTGAAGTATCTTCTTTACTAGTATAATAGAAATCTCAGATATATCTTTTAAATTTTAATTGTATTTAAAAAAATACAATTATTTTGTGTGACTGACATAAGTTATTTTTACATGTATTACACATATGTAATAATTTTGTATTTATTAGTACCAAACCATTAGAAAAAAGCAAAGTATGTTATTTCAGATAGTAAAAATGTATTAAAAGGTTGGCCCAATTTGAAATGCAATCATAAATATATTTGCATATCTGATAAGAGTATCTGAAGAACTATGGGAACACAGTTTATATTAATATCATTAATAACAGATGTTAAATGGGTTTATAAAAATTCTAGTATTCTCCCTTTCACTGCTAATCATGAAATAGAGACTTCCGCATTAAGGATTTTCAGGACAGTTCAAGAAGTTTGATAATGGCTTTCTCTGAAAAGTATTTCAAGAAGCATATTTTTTAATTCAGAAGCTCAAAATTAATTGCTGAAGCAAATGGAACTTGCAGATTTTTCTAATCCTAATGTTTTCTTAGAAAATAAACTCACGATTGAGAAAAATATTACCTTTACTAACTCAAAACTTTCTTTGATTCAGAGATCAATACAATGGGCATATAATGTACATAACAAAATTAATGCACTGATTAATCTCCAGTATAAAAACACAAATAGATCATTTTTTTTAAGATTTATTTATTTGTTCATACAGAACTGGGGTACAGGCCAGAGGCTAAGGGGCGGTGAGAGGATTCACCAGAGATAGAGTGGGGAGCAGAACAGGCAGATCGACGAAGTACACTGCTGAGGGGAGCAGCGGGCGGGTCAGGAGAGGTCTGCCTCGCCATGTGGTCACCTCTGGGGCAGGCGGGAATCGAACTCATGCTGAAGTGGCCTCAACTTCTCAGTGCTGTGCTTTAACCCGTTGTGCCACCAGGGAGGGCCACAAATAGATCATTTTTACATATGAAACTAGGAAAGAAAATAGTTAGAACCTGAAGAATAAAGTAGTATTATTATGTTAGATAGTGATTTTTAAGGTACCATTTGCCTTAGTGTTTTAAATTTTAGATAGTAACACTGTAAAAATGTGAGAAATGTGTGAAATATAAGGTGTCAGGTGTGCCCCAGGTAATCAAGTGGTTAGACAAGCATTAAAAAGGCCAGGGCAAGGCCTTAGCATCTTAGCTTCAGTCACAAGGATTTCTGGTAATGAGGAACTGAGGTACTGAGGTACGAAGCACTTACACTGCTCTAATTGCTGTAACTGGTACTGGAGAACTGTGGCAATTCAGTTCTCTCTGTGGAACCATCTTGAATGCCTGAAGCAGTGACAGAGAGATGTGCTGGAGCCAGGTTTTCGCTCACATCACGCCTGTTAGATTAGATAGTGTCCCTATTGATACTTAAAAGGATTGAGAAATCCTTTTACTAGGTGTAAATTCAGAGGTGGGATTAAATTGCTCACCTCAGTCACAAAGTTACAAACCAAAAGCTTGTACTTCTATTCTTTAGTGATACAGACTCAAACAGATGACATCGCACAGTGAGAGGAGTTCTCTTTGTAATTTGGTTTAAGAGAAGTTCTGGTTACTAGCTGGCTGTTATTTTTATTTCTTAATCCTTTTACATGTCAATGTGGACAACATCTAAACAGGTATGATTTGGGCCAAACCTTACACTGCATGAGACACATTGCTGAACATGCAGAACTGGTCTCCTGTGAAAATATGGCAATATTTAGAGTCAGTTAAGAACTTACAGTGAATATGGGGTGATTCTGCATCTTCCTTGCTTTTCTTTGTGTTTGCAACCTTGATCAATACATTTGCTTCTTCCACAACCTAGTGCCTTTAATTGTTTTACGTTCCCTTTATCCAAATGCTAATGGTTCTTTTTATTTCTAGACTGCAATGAGTTAGGGAATACCCATTTAATCCATTTCTTTTGGGATTCATATACTTACTGCCCTGTACACTCTCCAGTTCTGTTCATTTTCCCCCCACTGAGAAATCAGAATTGTACATTTCAGATTTTTTTTTTAAAGATTTATTTATTTGTGCATACAGAACTGGGGTACAGGCCAGAGGCTAAGGGGCGGTGAGAGGCTTCACCAGAGACAGAGCGGGGAACAGAACTGGCAGATCAACGAAGTACACTGCTGAGGGGAGCAGCGGGCGGGTCAGGAGAGGTCTGCCTCGCCATGTGGTCACCTCCGGGGCAGGCGGGAATCGAACTCATGCGAAGCGGCTTTAGATTCTCAGTGCTGTGCTTTAACCCGCTGCGCCACCAGGGAGGGCCACATTTCAGATTTTTGTACTTTCTGTTCCCATTTAAATGGTCTTTCTGATGGCTTTAGCAATTTGGTAAACATTCCAGAGAATTCAAAACAAATTCAATGTCCTGAGGGTGCTATTTAGACCTGCTTATATATTTTTCACATTACACATGGTCTTAAAATTTTAAAATCCCCAAAATATATTTCTATTTTTATTATCCAAAAATGTCACTCACTTGCTTTGAAAGATAAGAGGAACAGAATGTAAATCAAAATTGTAAATTAATTTAATTTCTTTCAACCTGAAACTCATACTGTAATATTACTTACTTTGAACCTCCTTATTTGTTCAGAATTCAGTCTGGATATTTGAGTATAAACTATGTGCTAGATATTTGATCAGATTTTAGAAATGCAGTGGTAAACAATGTAGTTTCTCATTTCAGAATCTTACAATATAGTTTAGTATACAGGTTAGAAAACAATTATGAGATAAGCATAGGATGAAATAAAAGCAAGAGGATCATATAAACCAATTAGTAGAAATGAAGTATTAAATCCTCAGGGAACGCTCTAACTAACTTCATGTACAATTAAGTTGGAGCTAGCCAAGCGAGGATGGTAAGGTATGGTATTTTAAGCAGAAGTAGTATATCTATATGGACTAGAAAGTGAGACAGTAATGTAATATGGCTAGAGGATGAAATCTGTAGGTGTGTGGGAATTAGTAGTGGATAGAATTGGACATCTAGTGGTGAATTTAATGTAGCATAGACATAGTTGATTCTCAGTGATGAACATCTGAAACATGTAACTATTAGTAAGATTGAGAATAAAATGATTGCTATTTACTTCATATGAAATGATTTGTGCAACTGTTTGTAGGGCACCAATTAATGCATATTTTGAGTTTGAATGCAATGTTACATAAATTTAAAAAGATCAGAAATTTAAGTCAAAAATTTGTCCATGACAAATTTCTTGGACAGAAAAGTCACCTAATAAAATGTCTGCCTGAGAAATAGTTTTGACTCTACTTCAAGAGTGATTTAGAGAAAAGGCTAAATAAAAGGAGACTGTGAAAAGGGTCATGTTGTTATCTAAAGGGGAGATGATAGCAAATTCATTTTGTTTTTCTTACTTTATTATAAATCTATAGGAGGATATTACTGTAGGAGAAAGTTCACAAACTCTGTGCAATTTTAATGTATACAGTGAACATAAAATTGGAGAGGAATAGACTGATTCATGGGAAATAAGAAATATGGTTAATACAAAAAAAATAGATAATTGGAAGGAAGAGAATGAGACAAAAAATGTCAAGGCTCAATTTAAACTTTCTAGTTTGGCAATTGAGTGAATGAAGGCACCTTACCTAAGACCCAGAAACCATTGAGATAGAGCATCTTTAAAGAGGTATGATGAGCTTGGTTTTCAGCAAACTCAACTGAGTTGACTGAATTGGGAAAATACAAATTATCTCCTAATTTAAAGATCTTATTATAGTCATTGATTTGAACATGTAGCTTAGTTTATTGAAATGACAGGAGTTGATGAAATCACAAAAGCAGTGTATTCTAAGAAAAAACAAGAGTTCAGAAGAAAGTCCTAATAAAGAACTATATTTAAGTAATAAAAAGCTGAGAGAAAGAAGAGAATGAATAGAAGAAGAGTTTACAACACAAAAAGATAGAGATTAGTTCCAGAAGTAATCTAAAAAGTGTGGGGAATAATAATTATCAAGACTAAGAGAGAGTGAAGAAACTGATTATTGGCTGTTTCATGATGTTGAGGACTCATGAACAGTGTGCTCATTGTATTTAGCAATATGATCAAGCAGAAAAAATTATCTAAGCGAGAGTAATCTTAGTGGGGTAATTTGTATAGAATCAAGTTTCAATAGCCTAAAATTTAGGGGAATATAACAATCATGCTCAATAGTGATATAAAATAATTTCATAGTTTGGTTATTAGGAAAGTGGGAGGGATAATAAAGAGGAAATTTTATTTCTTTACACAATTATTCTCAAGAAAGTTGTCGTATCTTATTCCCCAATGTGAGCAGTAATTCCTTTTTTTCCCTTTGAATTTCCTTTTAGAAAAAAAAGTATTTTCTGAATGATAGATATTAAATTAGAGTTTTGAACAATCTACTTCCATTATTTCTTCCATTATTTCCACTATTCCTTAGACCCCTTTGACTCTTTCTTCCATCCTCCTCGCTCTTAACCTCAGAAACCTCATAACAATTAATAGTGGAGTGGCATTTATTTTAAGAAAAGGATATTTGAAGCTGTTGAAACATATGGAGAGCATGCAGAGATTTACTAATTGACAAAGCACTAGATGAGCTGACAAGAATAGATTCCAGGGTATGCTGTAGCGGAGAGCAGTATCTCATCAAATGGGTAAAAATAAGATACATGTGGAAACAAACCTTTATATAGGTGGGGTGGGGAGTCTCATGAATTTTAGAGAGTTTCCATTCAATGACTTCTAATTTTCCTACAATGTAAAATGAGCTAACTAGCTAAAAAGACAAGAGAAGTAACTGCAGGAGTTATTTCAGAAATATAGAGCAGGTTTATTAGCCATTACAGATTGTAAGAGAACTATGTAAACCATAGATAGATAAGTGGAAAGTGTTAGATGTCTACTTTTAATAGGCAGTGGCTATAAATGATTCAAAGGTGTGGCTTCTTTTTATTGTAACAGTGCTCTGTAGTTCATGTGTGGCAAGGAAGAAAGCCTGTAGCCATTTTGATTTCAGGTTGATATACTGTCACACCTTTAGTAGAGGAGGTCAATGCAGCAAGATAATTGAGAATGTTCGTATGGATATCATAAAATCTAAACCAGTTGAGAATTGAAGTTAGAAAGTGATTGATGAAAAGAAAGCAGAGGATTTAAGGGTCGATACATTTTAAAAATAGGTGCAGTGTTGTATAAAGGATATAAGATGATGGTGAGAGAGTGGGATGTTTGATTTAAGTATTTCAAGGCCAGAGAATTTCTGGGTGGGGTAAAAAGATCTAGGTTGTAGTCATGCAAATGGGTAAAGAGCACAGGGAATGAAGCTTATTGGAACTGATAAGCTCAAGTCTATGTTCATTCTGTGGGCTCCAATTACTCCCAGAGAGGAATTCACATAACCTTTTCACATTTTTCACAGCTTAAGTGTGGTTTAGACACATATAACTGAAAAGCGTATGCCTGCAAAATGGGACACTTTAGATCTCTGCATTCCACTAATATTTGACATACTTGTATATTGAATAGGGCTTTAAAGCATAACATGCTGAAAAATATGGCTTCCAATCTTCTGTATCACCCGCTATAGACATCCTGAGGTTTTTCTCCATATCAAACAATGATTACTTCCTGCTACCATTTCCATTTTTGGTTAGGTTTATTAGTTATTACTCTAAACTTCAAACAATGCTAGGTACAAGAGAGACTTCCATTACTGATCACCAGTATAATTATTATATAAGCAAAATTCTTCCCTAAACAACATGGGGTCACTTCTAAGAACTGGTTTAGATTGCCACCTGTTTTTTTTCATTGGAGCAAGAAAAGCAATAGTCTAGATAAATGACTTTTAGATAATTCTAAACTGAGCACTTTGGTGAACTGCAGAGATTACATTCTATTTAGGAGAATGGCATATGGCAGTATAGATATTGAATAAGAAAGACAGGAATTTCCATTGTAATTAATTATAATAATCAATATTTTAAACTTTGAGATACAGGTGCCATGAATATGTAACTAAAGATGGAAAATGAAAGATAGTTTATATTCAAGAATATTATTCATGAGAAAAAATGGGACACATAGTTTATATGGTACCAAAAGATTTCCACATTTTTAAGTAATTTCTTAATATATAATTGATTAGAACTATTTAAGCATCTATTACTAATTAAAGGGCATGTACAAATATGGCTTCTCATATTTAAAAAAATAATTGTTACTTATTAAAATAAACAAAAATATTTTAATACAGGCTAACACTTAATTTGGACTTAGAACAGTACTAAATATACTGATCATTTTTGAAATCTCTCAACATTTTGCTTTACTGATGACTAATGTAATAGGAAACATTTTAGAAATGACTTTTCCAGATAAGCCTCATTTTTGAGAAATTCAGAATAAGGAAACAACTCCTTTGTTAGGAATAGTGTATTTTAATATGTATTTACAGTTAGTATGTAATCTACAAAATAAAGTGCTGAAAAAAACTTGTTAAGAAAAGAAATTAGTAATGCATATTATAGCAAAGATATGGCAGTTTGTTAGAATTAGCAATAACATATTTAACTATATTAATATATATTTAATTTCCAGATTATATAATTTGAGTTCAAATTGAATTATTTTAATTTACCTGTCATTTCTCCCCAAAATACCTATCATGTAGCTGCCTAAAAGAATAAAATAATTTCAATAATAGACATTGTACATATTTGTATTTTGTTCTTACCTTTTCTGTGTCTATTTGTTTTCATTATACATACTTTTGTGTATATGTACATTTATATATAGCATATACATAGTATATATAGCATATATATGATTCTAAATCACATATATGTATATACATATATTTATATATATTTCCTCTTACAAAAAACAGAACAGATTTTTTAGTTGTTTGAATTTTTAACTAAATAAGAGTCTGGGTTTCTAATTAGACAATTCTTTCTTAACACAATAAAATGCAACTATTTTTGCTCTTGATCAAAGATGTTTGTAATTTAGGGTGTTTATCTAAAAAGACAGATGGTCGACAACTTTATACATATGATTGCTCATTAAAATGTTAAAAATATAAAATAAAAGTTTATTTAGAAACCATGTTAGTAATGCCTATCATGTACTTAAGTCTCGCATAGAAGAAATAAAATATATCAACTCAATGCTATGGATTTTTGTACTCTAACTGGTTAGTATTTTAAAACTTAAATAATAAGCACTAAAAAAGGAATACAGATCAATGATCGCTTTTCTGTTCTACGGGAATAATCATGGTAAATGTGGTCTTGGGGATTTTGTTCTTTATTTTGTTTTGGAAGACTTAGTTTGAGAGATCAATGTTGAATCAGGTCTTGAAGAACTAATTTGCATTAAATTAAAACCTTTATACTTGATGGAAGAAAATTAAAGGTCTTTCTTTCCCTGGTATCCAAAAGTAGTTCAATTCTATAGGCTTTAACAATCAAGCTGGCTACTGCAAGTTGTTTATAGTATATAGGTTAAATTTCACTGTCAAAATTATTTAAATGTAATTAAAACTGACTTTTAGATATCTTTTCCATAAATTTATAGGGCTTCTCCTTTGCTTGGAAGCCCTAGTACCAACTATCTACTTGTGTATCTTAGCAGCTGTCCACCTTCAGTGAGATTACTTAATGCTTGCCTGGCCTTTCTAGAAAAGAGTTATAATTCTATCCAACTGAATCTTTAAAGAAGGAGGGTCTGCTGGACAATGCCAGAATAACCTGAGGCAACAGAACTTGCTTGGATCCTGGGTTGCCCTTTCTTTTCCTGAGAACCCCTGAAGGGGTGTTTTGTCTCCTTTGACAAAAAAGGGGCGAGCATTCTAAGAACCTGCCCCCTTTTCACTGTGAATATCCATCAAAGTTGGCAGAGTAAGAAACTGCAAACCTCTGACTAGATATCCTTCCCTGTGCCCTCACTGGGTCTCCAGCGTCTTGCTTGCCCCAAAACCCTAACTCAGAAATTTGTTTTACTGACAGAATACTCTTCTGGAAGTAAAAAAAAAAAACTTGCTTTAGGTGCCACAGTAACTAGATAATCCATTTCAAATTTCAAATGCATACAATCAGGGTGTAAATATTTGAAATAGATTGCACATTCTATTTTTATTCACTTAAAATCAATTATAACCATTACAGGCAGTTTAAAAAGATATATATATATGTAATCTATAAAAGGGTGAGTGTAGAATCTTACTTTCAATTAGTGTTTATGACAATTAAAGAGTATCATATAATGGGAATATGCCTTAAAGATTTTATGATAAGCTATTCAATTAGATTTCAAAAAGATAATTGAAGTGTACTTAAAAAGTGTTAATATATCTGTAAGAGTTATAATATTAAAAACATAATAGTTCCAAAAAAAAAATAGTTCATGAAGGTGAATGGTACTAAATCATTCTGCCTATCTAACAAATTCTCCAAATAGTCATATATTTTACTCATAAGAACAATTTATATTTTTATTATAGTGTGACATTTATTTTTTCTATTTTCCACATTCCTTGATCATAGATTAAAGTGGGGACAGCCAGCGGGAGGGGAAAGAGATGTGGATGAAGCAGAACAAAGAAGCGAGGGAGGAGAGGGAGGACAGGTGGGGACCAAGGGTTCTTTGATGGTAAGCACACTCTGGAAACAATGCCTGAAGCTGGGGAATCCTACACTTTTGTAAGGGAAATGTCTGAAGTAATTGTTGGAATTAAGCTTCAAAAACTATGTGTATTATGAAATAAATCCAGAATCTGAAGATAAAGAAAAGCTGATAGAAATGATTTACAGATAATTCTAAGTGAAAAAATATAAAATCCTGTGCAACTATATTAATGACCTTAGTAGTATCTAAGAGAAAAAAATAAAAATAAAAAAAAATCCCTAAGTATAAAATGAGAGGTGCTCCGATGTAAAATTTGGTATTCTAGGAAGGTAGAAATTCTTAAGTGCTTATAAACCCAATAACTTAAAATATGAAAAAGAAATCTTAACAGAAATAAAAGGAGAATAAGACATTAGTAGACCATTTTAATATTTTTCTGGTACCTGATGGAACAAGAAGATAAAATCTGCAAAGATAATGATAAATTGAGCAATGTGCTATACTTGTTCTAAGAAGTATATAAAGTACTCTGCACTTTTTTCTCCCAAGTTAACCAAAGGCAGATCACACAGGAAGATTTCAAAACTTAAAAAAACTGAAATCATGGAGGGTATATTTTTTTCCAATAGCAGAATTTAACTGAAATTAATAAAAAAATGAAATTAAAAAATGATAAAAGTACTCTAGTTCGAAAACGTGACAGACATATACTTCATATAACTTCGATAAAAATACAAAATGAAAATTTAAAAACTGATTTTGATGATACTAAAATACGACATTTAAAAAAAAAAGATTTATTTATTTATTCATACAGAACTGGGGTACAGGCAGAGATGCAGAGGGTAAGAGGATTCACCAGGTACAGAGTGGGGAGCAGAACAGGCAGATTGATGAATTACACTGCTGAGGAGAGCAGCGGGCAGGTCAGGAGAGGTCTGCGGTGCCATGTGGATCTCCTCCGGGGCAGGTGGGGATGAACTCATGCAGAAGTGGCTTTAGCTTCTTAGTGCTGTGTTTTAACCCGCTGGGCCACCAGGGAGGGCCAATACTACATTTTTTAAAAAGATTTTTTTATTTATGCATACAGAACTGGGATACAGGTCAGAGGTGTGTGTTGGGGGGGGGGGGGGGAGTGAGAGATTCACCAGAGACAGAGCAGGGAGCAAAACAGGCAAATGTACTGCAACACACTGCTGAGGGAGCAGCGGGAAGGCCAGGAGAGGTGTGACATGCCATGTGGGTCACCTCCCTGCCTGGACATTGAACTTGGGCTGTAGTGGCTGTGATAGCTTCATTGTGCTTTAACCTGATGTGCCACCAGGGAGTGCCCAAATACTAAATTTTAAAGACTATAAGAGGCAATTGAAGCTCCATTTATTTGAGAAATACATGCCACTAATATGTCTATGGGGCAAAAAAGTTGAGAAGCGTGATCTAAGCATACATCTCTACAAAGTAGCAGAAAAAAAAAAAGTAAAATACAAAGTATATTGATAGAAGGAAATAATGATACTAGTAACAGAAACTAATTAAAAGTAAAAGATTTAATATGTAGTATAAACAGAGCTACAAGTTGAGTTCTTGAAAAAAATTATAAACATCGACACTAGTAAAATGGCAAAACAAACAAGTGAGAGTACAAACAAATTATAAATAATGAGGATATTTTGAACATACTTTCTGCTGATGAATATGAAACTGTAGATGAAATGGGAAAATAGTTAGAAAAACATCTTAACTAAGTTAACACAGTATGAAAAAAATGCAAATAATACTTTACATGAAAGAAAATGGAATCTTCAATTAAAAATCTCACAAAGAAAACTCTGGGACCAGATGGCTTCCCTGGTGAATTCTACAATCATTTAAGGAGAAATTATACTAACCATTAAAAGCTCTAAAAGACAATTAAAAAGAAGAAGCACTTTCCAAGTTGTTTTATGAGGTATATTAGTTTTCTATTGCTGTGTAACAAATTACCGCAGCTTTAGAGCTTAAAACACTGCACTGATGAGCTCACTTTCTCTGGGCCAGGAGTCTAACAATAGCTTAGATGGGGTCATCTGTTTTAAGTTTTAACTTGATATAATCACATGTGGACTAGGCTGCCTTTATTCTGAATCTTGGGATCCCTCTTCAGAGTCCCACAGTGTGGGACTTTGATATATACTTATAAAGTATATACTTATATACTTATAAAGACACAGTGTATCTTCATGTACACATATATACACATGCACTTGTAAAAAAGTGATAGAAATAATATTCTGTTACATTTGCCACATTCTATTTAGGTAAAGCAAATCACAGGCCCTGCCCATGCTCAAAGTGAGGGGATTATGACAGGGATGAAAATGGGGGGCTACCCTGGGCTCTGTCTGTTAAATGAAGCCAGAAAAGGCTTGAAGCAAGGTCTAAAATGTAAGCTAATTAAAAGAAGCTCTATATATGACTCTTTGTTTTAGAAGTGCAAGATTATTATAACTGTCACAATTCATTGATTGACATTCACATATTAAATGATAGGGAAAAAGATGACATGATTTTCTACATAAATGCAGACAAATATAAATAAAAATTTAGCATTCATTTATAATATTGTATATCATGTGATTTAGCATAATAAGTATTATAGCAGTAATATCTCATAGTGTAGTGATATGCTTTTAATGATAAAATTTTAATATTCTAAGAATGGAAGCGTACTTTCTTATTGGTGCATTGCCTTGTCATTATTTTATTAAAATATTTATACTGCAACCAATTCACCAGGAATGCAACTCTTCTCCCTCTTTGTATGCACTCAGGAAACTCTTGCCCTTTAAGAGATGGGTGATTCTCTAAATTCATTCACTGTACAAAAAGATTGCTCTCTCCTTATCAAATTAATTGCATATCAGAAGTAAACCACAAAATGCTTTAATCAAAATGTATAGCTGAATTTATTTCACTTTAGTAATACATATTTTTTTGGTCCCACACTTTCTTCACTCACTTTTATTTCACCAAAAAATAGTATTTCCTCCAAATCTTTTATATTTAACAGTTGAAGTTCTGTCAAAATTTAATTGATATATTTATATTTATTTCAATTCAGTAGTATATAAACTTATTTTTTGATGATCCTAACTCAACTAATGAAATATTTTCAAGGAAATTTGATTTTAAAAATACTGAAAGTAAGATGGATTATTATAACTATCTTACATAGCATGTTATAGTTTCCAGATCCTTAATATTATGAAAATTTTTACAAACAAGAACATATTCATAAATCAATTGCTTTTAGGAAAAAAGTAATAAAAATGTTATATATAGAGGTAACCAGTTCCAGAATGAATATTTAAAATGTAATACATTTTTTTGTTTAGCAGCTCTGTTTCTAACTTGAACAAATCACTAGAATGCAAAGCTTATTCACAATAATTAGGTAGGGGTTTGTAATTAGTAAACTTTTATATGGTGGTCTTGACTTGCTTATCTAAACTAGTTGAATTTTTTTTATTAAATTGCACTGATTTGGGGACCTCCCTTGTTGCACAACATCTTAAAGCACAGCTCTTTGAAGCTATTGCAGCTACTGCAGCACTAGTTCAATCCGTGGCCAGGGAGGTGACCCACATGGCACAGCAGACCTCTCCTGACCCACCTGCTGCTCCCCTCAGCAGTGTGCTTCAGTACATCTGCCTGTTCTGCTCCCCACTCTTTCTCTGGTGAATCACTCACCTCCCATACACACACCTCTGACTTATACCCCATTCTGTATGCATAAATAAATAAATCTTTAAAAAATTCTACTGATTTGGCAATCTTTGACAAAACGATCTAATTTCTGTGATTACAACCTTATACCTTATCACCTGCATAAGCTTCACTCCTCCACCAAAGCTCTGTTGTCAGTTCACTATCAAACTGCCCCTGCATCCTTCTTCCCTTACCCCCTACCCTCTGGTAATCAGTCTCTCTCAGGGTCTTGTTATTTTTGTTGTTAAACAAAGTAACATTGGATGTCATGAGGCACACAGAGGGATGCTTTCTTTTAGGCTTAAAGAAATACACTTCTCACTCTCAAGACATTAACTTAAGTTCCTATTTTTAAATGCTTCTCAAACAATCTTAAATATTTATATTGGCATGAAGGAATTCCATTTTCAGGATATTATAGTAAAAAAGATTGCTGTAGGAAGTTTCAGTTCTATTAATGTTGAAGATGTGCCAAGAATTCAAATGTATTTCCAATCACAGTATAACTGTAAAAATGAAGATTTTGCTAAAGTGTGTGAGAGTTTTATTTAGATATTACATCAAGTGGTGTATCCATAGCCACACAGCTAATGCTTTTATTATGTCTGTCAAGCTTGGACTTAATAGGTATGACAAAGAAAGCTGCTTTCCTTCCTTTTTCTTTCTTAAGCTGCTCTTCACTTCAGCTATGTATTTTGATTTTGTGTAAGCCAGGAAAAAAAGCTCTTTTTTGCTGATCCTATCAGAGAACTCTATCATCCTTACTCAAAGACTAATATACTGCAAAGTTTCATATTTAATTTTTTATATCTTAAGCTTTTTTTTAAAAAACGCACAAGCTACAAAATATTATTGTCCTGCAGTTTCCCTTCTTTTTGTTATCTCCTATTTTAATCTTTGATAACTCTTGAGCTATATAAATGTTCTGTTCATTTCCTTTTTTTCTTCCCTTCATTCCTACTCTTCAAACTCATGTAGTGCCATTACAAAATACTTCATGTTTTATTTTCAGTTCTTACTCTTCTTGTATTCAGTTTCATTCTTCACTTTACTCATTAGGTTTCTCCATTGATTAGTTCATTAGTTAGTTTTCTCTTGCTAGTATTCTTTGAGTATATCCCACGAGTACTAAATTTAAAAACATTCTCATGGTTATTCAGCCATTATGGAAAGTTGCAGATTTAAATGGCATGATAAAGCAGTTTTAGTGGTAATTTATCTTTGTGCACACTTGATATAATCAAAGGAGTTAGCAATGCAGTCACCTAAAAGAGAAATATTCTCATTAAAGGAAACAGCCAACACAGATATCTTGAAATCAGAGCCCTTTTGTTTATTCTAGATGTAGCAAACCAATCAGTGTAGCTGAAGCAGGGGGAGGGCAAGAAACAAACACATATACAGTCTTCATGTAATGGAGGTCAGTGAAAAAGTATGTGAGTGAGAGTGTAGCTATATAGGTAATGCTATATAGGTAACAGGGAAAAAACAATGAGAGAGACACAGAAGAGAATATGATGTGAAAACAGAGACAGATCTTTGAGCCACACACTGTAGGCTGAAGAATGCCAAGGATTTCTGCAACCTTCAGAAGTTAGGAGAAGGGAATGGAACTGATTCTCCCTCCGTTTCCAGTTTCCAACTGGATTTTGGATTTCTGGCACCCAAAGTCCAAATTGTGAGAGACTAAATTTCTGTGTGGCTATTGGCCACAGCACTCCTGGGAACTAGGACAAAATGCAAAGGATCTGACTGTCACTCAATTTCAGTAAGATAAGAGTAAAGCAATATTGAATTTATTGAAGTGCCAGGGAAGTGCCCAGTTATGTTCGATTTCATGGGAATTTGGATATATTTTTAAAAGATTTATTTATTTATGCATACAGAACTGGGGTATAGGCGAGAAGTGCAGGGGCAGTAAGAGGCTTCACCAGAGACAGAGTGGGGAGCACAACAGGCAGATGGACAAAGTATACTGCTGAGGGGAGCAGCAGGTGGGTCAGGAGAGGTCTGCTGCTGGTCAACTCCGGGGCGAGGATCGAACTAATGCTGAAGTGACTTTAGCTTCTCAGTGCTGTGCTTTAATCCACTGTGCCACCAGGGAGGGCCGGGAATTTGGCGTTTATTTCTCATGCTATGGGAATTCATAAAAGATTGTTATGTGATGGAGTAACATTATAAAATTATATTTTTAACATGTGATGCTTTTTATCTTGAAACTTGAGTGGAGTAGGACAAGGATTGAAGTAAGAAGTGTATGAGAGAGGAGGTAAGGTAAGAGATGGTGGGAGTCTGACTTCAGTTGCTGGTGACAGACAAGGGATCCAAATTGAGATGATTTTGAACTTAGAGTTAGTTGCTTGCCTGGGTTGGGTCTGATTCTCCCTCAGTTTCCAGTTTCCAACTGGATTTTGCATTTCTGGCACCCAAAGACCAAACTGTGAGAGACTACATTTCTGATGTGGCAATTGGTCATAGCCCCCCCCTAGGAATGGCCCCCTCGGAAAGGCAAGTGCAAAGGATCTAAATGTTACTAAATGTCAGTAACATTTTTCAGTGATATTCCTACATTTTGAATTAGGCTACTGGGTAGAAATACCTGATGTTGCTAAATCAGGAACACAGAAAGGAGAAGTTTGAGGTAGGGAAGGAGCAGATTGTCATTTAGCATGCATGCCATGTATGATATACAGAGATTGAGATTTATATTTCAGGGTACCATTTATAAGCAGTTTTTAAACTTAAGGTAATAAGTAGGCATAACTAGCAAGGAAGTGCAAAAAGAGAAGGGCAATATTAAAGCAAATCAGAAGAAACATGCAGCAAGGGACTTTCTAGAGAGATCTTTATGAATGTATTAAGGAAAAAAGAGGTAAATAGGGAACCAAGTTGACTGCCCCATTGTAGTGGATAAAACTGATTTATTTTCAAAGATACTCAGGATTCATAAGTCAATTGATTCAGTGTTCAGAACTTTCCACTAACTAACATCTTGAGAAAAATATTCCCAGGAGTGTGTTCAGAATAAGTCTCTGTGTCTTTAGACTTCATGCTATTTTTTTTTTTTTTACTGAGATAGATATGGAGTTGAAAGCAAATTGACAGTGACATTTTTGTAAGGCCACAAATCTAGCTTATGTTGGTTTTCATAGCTTCTATAAGCAATAAACCTCAGTAGCATTCTGCTCTTGATTTCATAGCCAGTTCAAATAGAATAATTTGAGAAAGTATATGTAGTATATATATATATATATATATATATGTAAATACCAACTAAGTATAAAGGAGGCTATAAACCCATAACCAATCTATCCAGAATATGGTGCATCCATGTGGTGAAACTGATCTTTCATACTCAGGAAAATTTTAGACTCATTGAAATGCAGCACTGTAATAGACAAACTCAATGGCTGTATTCCTTCAATTTACGAATAAGGCAGTCAAGAGAAAGGCAATAACACGCCCAAGGTCTTATCTCATTTGTGCCAGAAGTAGAATTAAGATAGTAGTAAGCCACAAAACTACAACTGTGAAAATACCTCTTTGGAATTAATCACAAGGAGAGGCTTCTTCAGATGCCAGAATTTAATTCCATTGAAGTTAAAGAACACAGAGAATTAAGTACCATGTTTATATTAGTCAAGAATAGTCTTAAGGGGGTACCTTAGGGTTCTTGATTTTAGGGAAACTACTTTTTCTCATAGAACATTGTTTTTCTCATCTGTAAAATTAAACCTGCATTTCACTGTCTAGTAAGGATTTATGATAATTATTTAGTAATTATAATTAAGATTCTGAAATCTCTTGAAACTTTAGTACATCTATCATTAACACCATACTGATCTGGGAAGTTGGTATTAGCAAAGTAATCAAGGAGAAGGAAGAGGAAGAGAATCATGAGAAAAGAAAGAAAACAGCATTTTACAGCTCTTGTCATGAACACACAATGACTCATCCCAAAAAGATTTTCTTGAGAGACAAGAGAGAGAGTGAGAGAGAGAGAAAGAGAGAGAGAGAGAGAGAGAGAGAGAGAGAGAGAGAGAGAGAGAGAGAGAGAGAGATTTTTTTTTTCCCTCAAAGCAAGACCAGATGTTGGATACTAGAAGAGTTTCTTACCCATCCCCTAGGGTGCGTATCTCCTTGCTTTACTGCAATCTGCAGATGAGACTGTCTTGTAAAAGAGTTAAAATTCCAGCAGATGAAGACTCCCCTGGAACATGGAATTCTGATCTCTTACAATCACCTACATCAAACTTGACTAACTTTGTTAAAATGTGAGTTTATTTTTTTTATCTATTTTTAATGCTACTTTGCCAATAATTAAACAACTCGATATCCTTTTCTTAAGAGGGACTTTTCAACCTTAGGAATTTGCTTCATTTGGATTCATTGAGTCCTCAACTTTCTGTGAAAAAATGACTGATGCTTTTTAAAATACCTGTTTCTTTTTGGTTGTTAGGTTAGGAACATTGTTCTCTTAACACTTCCTGTTTCCTAAGTGGAAGCAATAAATTCTTATCAAATATATTTGGAACCAGTATTGAAATAAAGTATTCTCCCTTTGGTTGGTTTACTAGATAAACTCACTAGTCTATTCTAAGGAGTGACATGAACAAGTAACATAAAATTTTCAATACTGGTTTGAACCTCAAGAGGCGAGATGTAAAAAGAGGCTTGAGATAACTAAGGGCATTGGGGAAAGGTCAGATTCAAACTGCCTACTATATACTCAAGAAGTAAGATCCTTGCAATATTGGATAAAAATCACGATCATTATTCAATTCTCTGTCTTCGCTCTCTCTCTCTCTTTCCTCCCTTCTGCCACAGTAACCTAATTCAGGTTAATAAATATACTTACTATGTTATTCCTCTGAGCTTATTTATTAAAGGCTTTTTGCAGAGTGTTTTCATGCTATATACTAGGTTTCCTCTATTTCTAAAGGAAAAAAAAATGTTTCAGGCAAGCATATTGTCTTACTCGCTCTCTGTTTGCTCATAAATATAATGCATATTTAATTTTAATCTTAAATTTTTAAAACTTTATTTTTTCAGTAAACATTGCTCCAAAACTTGCTTGTATACTTGGTTTTTAAAAACAGAAATCCAAATTTAATTCAATAAGTGAAAGGAAATGGTCAATAAAAATACATTTTAAGTAATGAATGCATTTTCATTGCTCATGTAACTAACCATTTGCAATATTCGAAGACTGTCATTGAGCTCTATGCAAATGTAGAACAACTGTTCTATTGGAATTTTTAAATGAAGAGCACCACCTTGTGGGAACATTGCTAATATGAAATGAAAAACAAACACTCAGTTATAGCTCATTTTTTAAATGTTAGTAGCCTAATCCAAAAAAGGCTTATTTAAAAATACAGAAACTAAAATTGAGGGTATGTTTGAATTCGCCGACACACATGTAACCAATGGGACTAGGTATGCTATTTTCATGTAAAAAATTATTCCTGTTTGCTGGACTGGTTTTTGATTGATTTTAGATATTATTTGATTGAATGGTAATGAGGAAATTTTTAATAAAGGTGAATTTTGTTATCATAGTAAAAAAGGCATGATATGCATTATCTTTGCTTTTTAAACATCAAAAAATGAAGGCATATAGTGTTCCTTGGAACTTTTTTGAAAAAACATAACATTTATGGATTTAAGTATTGTTGTTTCATTTAAAAGTCCATATTTGCTATTATTTCATTTCAGCTTACTTTCAAAGATTGGATAAAGGCTTTGGGTATTCCTTTTGCAATGTGGACCCAGAGCTAGAAAATCCTCTTTATTCAAGTGTACAAAAAAACAAAACCAAACAAACAAAAAAACAGGTTGCAGCACCTTACAAAATAAAACATTTTGTTTTGGATGCCCAAATCACCTTAATACTTTTGACTGTTCTGGTTTTGTTTACAAAGATTTTATTTTTTAATTTAAGTATGAAATTTGTGAAGTATGGTTTTCCTGACTCTATTCTGAGTTATAAAGTTTTTTACACATTTTACTTATTAATAGTCTTAAAACTATAGGTAGGCTTCAGGTGCATAATCTTATAGTTCAACATCTGTCTATGCTACATTGTGAACATCACCAAAAGGTCAAGTATCCTTCCAACAGCAACCATATGACTCTGTCTACATGTTTTAACTACCCTTCCAACCTTCTTCCTCTTGGAAATCACCACTCAGTTGCCAAAAAGTTAGTGTTAGGTTTGTTTATCTTTCACATATTAGTGAAAATATACAGTATTTATCTGTTTCTTATTTATTTCATTTGACATAATCCCCTTAAAGTCCATCTATGTTATCACAAATGGCAAGGTTTCATCTCTTTTTTAGTAACAGAACTTTACTCCATTCTATAGAGAATGCATCTTTACCTATTCATCTGTTGATGTGCACTTAGGTTGTTTCAATATTTGGCTTTTATAAATAATGCTGCAACAAATATATCCTTTGAAATTCTTTTGGGAGGTATCAAGTAGTGGAATAGCTGGATTGTGTGGTATTTCTCAGCTTAATGTGGGAATATGAGGTTAACTGATATGGCTTTGACTTTTAGTGTGATGGAGTCTTTATGAATGTTGATTCTGTTCTTTGGCCTTTTTTTTTGTCTAGTTTTGAGTGATAAATACAGTTTGCAAATAAACTGCTGTGTCTTTATAGACAATAACAACTGCAAACTCTAACTCTTGCTTCTGAATTTACATTCAGGTGATTTCCAGTTCAGATATGCACTCTGTATGGCTTTTCTTTATTCTAGGAAAACCTGAGTTCTGATAATTACACCCATCAGGATTATTGGGCTGTATATATATATTTAATTCTTATATTCAAAATTCAAATAGATTTACCTGAAAAGGAAGTTCTACCAATGTGTACTAAGCTCAGATGAACTTGGCTGGCTTAGTCATATAACAGTCAGTGGTCAGTTCAAGAGAGTTGGTTGATAAGATCACTCAGCTGGGTCATGCATCCGGTGTGATCCCTCAGCCTCCGCCAAGTGGTGCTAGGTGTGTTTAATAAGTAGTAATGGCAGAGATCTCACAAGGGAGAAGAGAGGCTTGGATTTCAAAATTCTTAAGTCTTGTTTCAGGAGCATTCTGTGGTCCGTCATAAATCTCAAACAACTGCAAATCCAAGAGATGGGCATCTGTACTGCACTTGATAGGTGGATCTACAAAGAAACCTGATAAGTTTTGTAACCTGCCATTTTGGTTATGAAATGCAAATAGTACACATGGGTATAAGCTATATAATAGTAATCAATAAGATTTGGAACCAAAGAAATGAATGTAGAAAGGGGAAAATTTTAAAACTGACTCAGTTAATGAAAATCAACCTGGCATATACATTTAAGATTTGCAGTGGACTGACCTGGATTACAATCCATTTAGTTTTACTCACAAACCTGACTTTAGCCTGCCATGCAATGGTTTTCATCCCCCTTTTGTTTATTCCTTCATTAAAAAACCCCTGAAAATTATAACAACTACTTCATTAGGTGATTGGCAGGATTAAATTAAGTCTGTACAAGTAAAGGGTATACATGTATATTTTAGTAGGTCTCAAAAAGGTCAATAGTTTATTATTTGTAGAATTCATATTTTTAAGATTAATATTATGACTAGTATATAACACAAGTCCATCTCAGAAGGAACTCTCAGCTGAAAGTAATTCTGTTTTAGACTAGTTATGATGGCATTGTCAATGGAAATAGTTGCTGGGGCATTGGAATATTAGAATTGAAATTTATATTTTAAAATACTTCCAAAATTTTGATCAAAAATAATCCAGACATTTTAAACTTTAGATAATAATTAGAGATAGAGATTCGATTTAGAGATGATAGTTGAAACCATAGAAATGAAGAAAGTCTGGAATAAAATTTTGTGCAAGAAAATGAGTAGGCAGCCACAACTAAATATTTAGGAATTTAGAAGATTAAATTATGATTAATTTGGCAGGTCTGATCAGTTATATAGGATAAAAGAATGTTTTTGTTGTTGTTGGATTTTCCTGGCACTGAAGTTTTGCTCATCCTGTTTCCAGGGCTTACAATCACCAAATGTTAGAATTCTATTCTTCTCCAGACACTTAACTCTGTCATCCTCTGCTATCTATGCTTGATGATCTCAGGCTAAATAAAGTATAGTGTGGGTTAACAGTAAAAGTTCAAAAAATCTTTTGAATAAAAAATAATTTCAAGATTCACCATATAAATAAGACTCTAAAATATTATTGCTAATCCTTCAATTATATAATATTAATTTGAAACACATTTATCTGTAATGTTTACTTTTGAGTATCAATCATAACTAAGATTCCTTCCTGATGATTGAGTATAAATAGCTCTATCAGATACAAATGGTAATAATTACAATTGATATAGAAAAAGCCTGGCTTCATCTGGTTCCTTTAAAAATAACATATTTTATTAATGGCTCACCATAGGTCTCAGTTACATAATTGTTACAATTTTATATTGTGAACTCTTTTAATGAAATATTGTATCATTTTCCAGTTCAATTAAATAGACATTTACTTAGCCTATAGTATGTGAAATAAGTCTTATCTATCAATTAAGAAATCATTTGCAACCTTTGTGTGAAACATATATTTTAACTTTCTTGGTTTAAATACCTCTCCTCCTCCCACGTTTCAGCATTGGTAGAACCTGTTATGTACTGCATAAGATATTTTCTTTTATTGCTGACTTTATTTTCAAAACTATATTTTCAACTAAGTAGATATTCTTTTTAAGTGTGGTTAAAGAAAATGTGTGTGTTTGAGTCAGACTGGAGGTGGGAGGAGATGTGGGTGGCTGTATTTTATTTTTCTAGGTTGTAGGTGGTATTTTGATATGTTGGAGATATTTCGAGGCTTGGGAGTGAGTGTTCTATTGTAGTTTCTATTTTCTTTTGTTAGATATATGCTGAATGTTGTTTTTGTTGCAGGTGGTATTTGGGAATTTTAACCACAATAACATGTTTTAGGATGAAAAAATGCAGGGGGAAATTGATACCAGTCAAACATACTCCTACACTACTCATCTGGTAGTTGTTATTGCTTTTGTAGATTTATTTTCTTCCTCATGACACAGGTACTGAGTAATGATAAATATTGTTGATTTTCTTGAACACACTAAAGGTTTTGATGGTTTCCTTGGTGATAGGTACTTTCCTCAAAGGAGAGAAGAGAAAAATGACTGAAAATAGAGAAAAAAAAGATGAAAGGTGGCTCTAAAAAATACATTTTAAAAAGGGAAAAAATGTCTCCATTTTGCTGTATTAAATATGGACCTCTAAAAAATAGGTGTTTATAGACTCCAAATTTATAAAATGATTGTCATGCTGCATAGATCTTATGTGGATGAAATCAATTAAATAAGCATCACACCAAGATCCATCCTCAGTTCTCTACTGTCCCTCCATAAAATCATTCAAATTCATGACTCTAAGTATAGCTATAAAAACTATCTGTCATTATATAGATAAATTTATCTCTTGAGATACAGATATTTCTGTTTATTGCTGTTATTTTTCTTGAGCGGTAGATCTATATCACAGTTGATGGATGTCATACAGTAACCTCGAGCACAAATCACTATCACCTTCAAATTTTCTCCTTTATTCTATATGTTGGTAAAGGTTTTTACTAGCAGATCAGAGGCCATAGTTCAAAGTTTAAATAACATTCTTGAATCTTCCTTCTTCCTGAACTACTTTTTCACTACCAACTTTCATCAAGTTCATGTTCAAAATATGCTTCAAATCCAAGGGTGTCTCTTTTCACTATGATAGGTATAGTTCTAATCACACTTATCTCTCTGCTGGGCCTCTGTAACAGTCTCTTTGTTAGATTTCTTAAACATAGCTCCCTGCCCTCAAATTATTCTCTAGCTTTTCTTTTGAATCACTGCACCACATGGATCAGATCACAGCTTAGTTGCAATGGAATATTAGTGGAAGTTAGCATGAGGGCAGGAGATAGTAGTCAAATAGTTGATCCTAAAACTGTGCTTTTAGAAGATTAGTCTGTCACTGATGATGACAAAATCAAGATATGTATTGAAGCATGAGTTTCAAAGAAGTCATCGAGGTGAAGACACTGGTGAAAAGCAGTTGTTGATTAAATTTCCTGTGTAGATTTTTCAGATAGGTCTAGGTATGGAACCTGGATTTCTACCCCAAACTGTTGACACTGAGGCTGTACCTGCCTTCACCTGTTGAATTAGTCAACAGAGGTCTTCTACCACATGTTACTGCGATCAAGGCCTTATAACATAAAACCTCAAATATTTAAGTTTTAATAAAAACTGGCTAGTATACAAGGAATGAGATAGAACTCAAAATGAATGGGAAATGACAATGAACAAGTGTCAATCTGAGATGCACAATGAATTTTCCAACAGGGAAATGAAGTAGTTGGTCATAAAAATTCTTCAGAGTCACCATAAAAACATGCTTGAGGTGATGGGAAACCCGCGGGGATTACAGTTGAGATGTGAAAAAAAAATGTACAAAATGATGTAAAAATAAACTTTTGCAATAAAAAAAAAATGCTTGAGGCCCTCCCCGGTGGCGCAGCAGGTTAAAACACAAAACTGAGAAACTAAAGCCGCTTCTGCATGAGTTCGATTCCCGCCTGCCCCTCAGGTGGCCACATGGCGAGGCAGACCTCTCCTGACCCACCCACTGCTCTCCTCAGCAGTGTACTTCGTTGATCTGCCTGTTCTGCTCCCCACTGTGTCTCTGGTGAAGCCTCTCGCCACCCCTGAGCCTCTGGCCTGTACCCCAGTTCTGTATGCACAAATAAATAAATCTTAAAAAAAATGCTTGAAACAAAAAAATAAAAAAAAGCTCTCAGGAAAGAAATTGAGAGTTTCAACAAGTTTTGGGAGACATAAAGAGAACCAAATTCAAATTTTAGAACTAAAAAGTACAGTAACAAAATCAAAACTCAATGACCAAGCTCAACAACAAAATGTCAAGGCAAAGGAACGAATCATTGGACTTAAGTGCAAAAACAATAGAGATCCCCTAGCATGTAAAACATAGAACAAATAAGATGAAATGTAGAACCTGACAGAAATGTGTAAATAAAACAAAATCTCTGTTGTCCGTGCTAATGATGTCAACACGAAAGAGAGAAAGTGGACTGCAAAATCTAGTTTAAACAATATTCATTTTGAAAACTTCCACTTTTGAGCAGCCCCCAAATAGGAGATTCAAACAAAATCATGACAAAAACATCATAGACACATTCCTGAAAACAAGCATGAAAAAAAAAAATCTTGAAATCATCCAGAGTAATGACAATACTAAAGAACAAAAACAATTGGAATGTCAGTGGAATTTCATCTAAATCTTACATGTCAGAAGAAAGTGGTATAACTTTTAAATGTTAAAATTAAAAAGCTGTGAACACAGGATCTTATATTCAGTGAAAATCTTCTTAAAAATAAAAGGGAAAATCAAAACATTCTCAAAAGAGAGAGAAAAAAGAGAGAATCTGGTGCCCACACACCTACTTTAAAAGGATGTCTAAAAGTCATTCTCTAAATAGAAAGGAAATGAAAAAATGGAGGGAGGTTGGAATATCAGGACAGAAGAAAATACATACAAGGGACAAAATACAGATTTTCCTTCATGAGCTTTCAACATTATGCTTAATTCTAAAAATGATTACACTGTCTAATGTAGTTTTCAAAACTAATAATGATGACTCACACCATGTCCGAAAATCATGTTAAAAAGCATTGTTCCTTCAAGGAAAGATCCTCTTTTCACCACGAGGGGGCAATTCAAAAGCCTCTGGGAAAAGGAATTGGTTTTAACCAAGAAGAATTATATGTAAGACCTGAAAGAACTCAATTTTAGGAAGTTTTTCACAGCTTTCCCAGCTCTGAGCAACAGCAAAGTTAAGGTTGAATCGGGGGACTTTAATTCAGCTGAAAACCAGAAGTATGCCCTTTACTCTAAAGAATTTAGAATGAAGAACTTAAACTTTTTTTTTTTTCAATTCACAAAATAAGCTTACAGAAGTCATTATGGTTTTTTTGAAAAATGGGATTAGTGACTTGCAGCAGGAGCATGCAAAGAAAGAATAGAGAATTCTTGCCTTACCCACAATTTTAAACTGTTACTTATTAAATTCATATTGCAAGCATCAAAAGTTTCAAACCAACAATTTATATAGAACAGCCCACCAGAACAAACCTGCTGTTGCAAAGGTTACAGGCATTTCCAGTAATAAAAGACACTCCAACTTTTATTAGCATCATACCACACAGGACAAAAAAATTGCTTTACTGACAAAAAAAAGGTATTTTTAAAATTTATATTCCAAAACATTCCAAAGTGAACACCAGCTGACACTGTCTTTAAACAGATTTGTTTTTTTACCTCAAGTTTTGCCAAGAAATCCAGAAGAGTTTAAGTACCTAATCCTCTATTTTTTTCTGTTTTCCTGAACTCAAATTAAAAATTAAACAACGTTGTTGTCCTACCCCCTGTTATACAACAAAAACACAATTACCTTAGATAGAATCCTAATAAAGAATTGTGGCTAATTTTATACTCTTCCACATTCTTTGTTTTCATTAGCTTCTTATGTTTCATTTTATAACTTATCTATATAAATGTGTGATTCTTAGTTTATTAAGATTTTTTTTCTTTGCTCATAAATTCTTCCTACCCAGGATTCCAATATCTGTCATACCCTTCTGTATTGAAAAGTTCCATTTTAACTTTTTTTTAAAAATATTTATTTATTTATGCATACAGAACTGGGGTACAGACCAGAGATGCGGAGGGTGAGAGCATTCACCAGAGACAGAGTGGGGTGCAGAACAGGCAGATCGACCGAAGTACACTGCTGAGGGGAGCAGCGGGCGGGTCAGGAGAAGTCTGCCGTGCCATGTGGTCTCCTCCAGGGCAGGCGGGGATCAAACTCATGCGGAAGTGGTTTTAGCTTCTTTGTGCTGTGCTTTAACCCACTGCACCACCAGGGAGGACCCCATTTTAACTTTTAAGAACCATTTTCCATTGGGAAATCTTTCCATTGGGAAACAGTATTTCCACCCCCTTTTCCTGCAAAACCAGAGTACAGCAAAAAACAATACAACCTAACCATGGGTATAGCACTAATTCTCTTACCTAAAATCCCAAGTGACTTCCTGGATATCTTGTACCCCATTTAATAGAGTTGTTTAATATCTGCTTGACCACAAGATTGTCAGAAACTAAAAAGTGATGGGAGTGCGAAATTGATCACCAAATCTCTAGTACCCAATCCACCACTACCTAGCATATAACCCCAGTGTCTAAGAGAAATTAATCTTTTCTATCTAATCATCCTACTACATTCATGGGGTTATTTTTTTTTTTATCTTTTGCATAAAAAGAAATAAATGCCAGGTCTTTTGTGTAAAAGAGATAAATGTCAGTTGCCAAATTGGCAACTGTTTCCTTTCCCCATAGTTCTATCAAGGCAGAAGGTCACTATAGCTAAAATAGCAGTAACTTCAGTTTTTGGAGCCAAATACTACATTCATCACTCATTGATACATAGTTCAGATCAGTTTTTTAAAAGCTTTATTTATTTATGTGTACAGAACTGGGGTACAGGCTAGAGGTGTGGTGAGTGAGAGGATTCACCAGAGACAGAAAGGGGAGCAGAACAGGCCCACTGATGAAGTACACCACTGAGGGGAACAGCGGGCAGGTCAGAAGAGATCTGCCGTGCCATATGGATCACCTCCGGGGCAGGTGGGGATCAAACTCATGCTGAAGTTACTTTAGCTCTAGTGCTGTGCTTTAACCCACTGCGCCACCAGGGAGGGCCCAAGATCAATTTTTTTTTTTGACATCTACATGACAAATGTTCTCATTAATATAAACAACTATCTCGAAAGAGTTCTCATGATTATTGAATTTTATGAAAGGGATAATTGTAATACATATGGTGTATTTTGCACAAAGTTGTAACTGCTAAATGTCCTAGTCAGATAGAAACTGAGACTCGATTAAGTCTCCAGTGCTACTGAAAATCTGAGTGCTGAAACCTTGATGAGATCTATCAGTTGTCCTTGGTATACAAGACGGGGCCTACAAATAGTAGAGCAGTTCAGATCAAACAGAGGCAATAAATCAATGAATAAACAAGCAAATAACTGGGTTCATTAGAGAAATTGGACAATTTAATCTGTTTGGGTAACAAAGTTAGCATTGCCAAATATTTATGGAATGATTTTGTGTGCTACTTGTGATCACTGCAATAAAAACACACAAAAAAGACAACTGCAGTTTATAAAGTAGCTGGTTACTTTACTTTTCAATTGAAAGCATTTTGTGGTATACAGATTATTTACAATTAGAAAGTTCAAATCAATTTCTCACTTCGGTATTCTCTGTTAATGAATATTTTCCAGAATTGTATTTTGATATCTACTTGAAGTCTATGTAAAACACATATTGAAGATGATTCTAAAAGTAGTAGTTTTATATGTGAATAAAGATAGTGTTAGATGAATGAAAAAATGTTTGCCACACTGGTGATTAAGCACATTGAAAAATAGTGTGTATAAGAGATTTTTTAAATTGTTGACAATGCAGAGATGATGCATTGTATGGGATCAGTATGATGCCGAGACAAAGAATTACACCTCTTCAGTGTGTATTACCACACCACATCCACCACCAAGGCTTCCAGAACCCTGTACCATCAACCCTGTACCATCATCCAATGATACTTCTAAGAGGAAAAACAGAAATTTTAGAAAATCTACTGTTTGCACATTTTAGTGGTTTATAAGAGTAGAAACAAATGGAATAAGTGAACATACACTGTATTCCTAAAAATGGACAAGATATTGCTCACTTTGATCCTCTCTGGCACCCAGTGAGGATGATCAGAATATTCCTGAGCAGGGTAACCCCAAGGCCAAAACACCTAAGAAGGAGAAGCCCTATTGCAACCCTTTCCTAGTCAGAGGACTTGCCAGATTGTCCTGATCTAGTGTGTTCCAGAAAGGTTATGCACAAGAGCAGCTAACTCCAGGACTGAAAACGGTTCCTGCTACTGCTGCAAAAACAGTGGGTGGTGGCAATAGTGGTGACCCCTGAATGGTTTAACCTCCCAGAATGCCTAGATACTAGCCTACTGATGAGATGCCCTAAAAGCTGTTGAACCATGGCAAAAAGACTTCACTCAGCATGTGAGAAAATTGAATTCAGGCATTTTCACAGGTGTGAAGTAATATCGCACTCTGGCTTTGATTTGCATTTTTCTAGTGATTAGTAATGTTGAATACCTTTTCATGTATCTGTTAGTCATTTTCTAGGTCTTTCTTGAAAACAACAACATCTATTCAGGTCTTTTGCCCAATTTTTAATTGGATTATTTGCTTTATTATTTTTGCTCTTGAGTTTTATGAGTTTCATATATATATTTGGGTCTTTAAATATTGCCTTTTCTTGGATCTTATATTCATGGATGGTAGTTGCTTCCTAACACCTTGCAAGCGCGACGTACCCAACTAGCAACAGAATAGAAAATTAGTGACCAGAAAAGCATTTGCAATGAGAAATTGTATTTATTTCGTTTGTCAGTGTAACAAATTTATAACAAATTCAATGGATTAAAAGAACACTCATTTTCTCCAGTTAGAAGTTGATATTTTAAAAAGTTTATTTATGCATACAAGAACTGGTGTACAGACCAGAGGTGCAGTGGGTGAGAGGATTCACCAGAGATAGAGTGGGTAGCAGAACAGGCAGACTGATAGAAACACATCGCTGAGGAGAGCAGTGGGCGGGTCAGGAGAGGTCTGCCACATCATGTGGGTCACCTCCCTGGCTGGGGATCGAACTGCTGGTACAGTGGCTGCAGATAACTTCATAGTGCTGTCCTTCAACCTGTTGAAATTTGAGCTTACTGGGCTAAAAATAAAGGCATCATTTAGACTAGGCTATGTTCCTTTTGGATTTTGAATCTTTAAGAATCATTTTCCTTGCCTTTTTCATTTCTAGAGCCCACTTGAGTTTCTTGGCTCATGACCTCTTCCTCCCTCTCCAAATCAGCAGTGTATCATGTTCAATTTACTCTCTCTTAAACTCTGCCTTCTCTTTTCAAAGTGATTTTATGATTCCATTACAGGTCACTGATCCAAGATATTCTTTTCCATTTCAAGATGCTTAAATTAATTGCACCTAATTTTTTTTTTCTATGTAAGGCACACACACACACATAGATTTCAAGGACTAGGATGCATATATCCTTGGGGAGCCATTATTCTGTCTAACCCATAATCCCATTCTCCACTGACTTACCAGAGGCAGCAGTATTCATTTGCTAACTTCAGCAATGACCTAGGTTCTGGTGGGAACAACAGGCATTGCTGAGATACAGTGACATTCATTGTTCTTTGATAATAGTATCTTTATTTGATGGGTCGGGAGGTGGAAGTTGAATGTTTTGTGTTACTCATTCTAAACTGTATTTTTCTGGTCTTCACCAATTAATCTGACTCCAATTTTGGAAAAGCAGGACTGGTTTCAACATTTATCATAGATCATGTTGTAGGGGAGGGGTGGCAGGCTCCTGGGTTAACATTTGATGACTTCCTGGCTTTATGGGGCTGATCCTCAGGGCAGGATGGCAGAGAAGCAGGATGCTGGCTGGCTGGGGTTTTGCAAGCAGGACACTAACTGGGCTTGGAGATTTTCTAGCATGAGTTTTAGGACCATTAAGCACCTTGAGATATGACCATAGCTCTTGGTTTACCTTTTTTTCTTGTCATGTATCCCTTCTGGAAAAGGTAGAAAAGTCAACTGATTAGTTTACTGAAGGGGAACCTGCTCAGAATCTCTGTGACAATGGTCCTTTTCCTCCATTCTTTTGATTTTGCTCTACTCTTTGATCTTCCAGCATTAGAAGCAATAGGACATTGTAAACATTGTGTGTTATTGATATCCCTTTGCTCTGAAAAAAAAAACTCTACCACTGAAGCCTGCAAATAACTTAAAATGGAAAGTGGATTCAATGGATATTTTAAATTGTATTCTAAAAATTAGGAGAAAATGAAAAATAAAAGAAACAAAAATGAAGTTGTTGACTTTAGAAAATTCTTGCTAATGGGTGATAAGACACATCAAAACTAGATGTTAATCAAGATCTCTAGCTCAAGCTGCTCATTTCTAAAAAAAGATACAGAAATCTAGAAAGCTTAAATAGATACCAAAGGAATCAATAAAATTTTAACAGCTTAAGTTCCTGATTGTAAGCATTCAGTTTATTAATTAGGTGACAAGAGTTTTTTATTCTAATACTAATTAATACTAGTATTTTTCAAAAACTAATCTTAGAAACCATCATAAATCTTCATTTACTTGTTACTTACTGTATTTCTTGAATAATTTTATTGTAGCCAATATTAAATTTTCAAAAATACAGATTTCTCTGATATATCATATTGAAGAATATCCTTGAAAACTTCACCCTAATAAAAAGGAATTTTATGATATAAATAAATTCTCAAAACACTAAATAGAAAACGAGGTAACTGAAACCTTCTGTTTTTTAGTAGCTTCACATGTGACCACAAGAGGGCAATCTATGAAAATAATTGAAATTCCAAGGAAAATCACAGGCTCATTTAGTATGGGATATTGTTAAGAACCTTTGATCATGAACTTAGCATTGTTGTCAGAGTACATAAAAGGGTTCCATTTTAACTACATAGCATTTATTTTTTCCATATTGGAAATTAAGAAAAATGAATCTTTATATTTTCTTTAGATCTGTAATGTTGACAACCAGGCATTAGATATAGCCCATGTATGGCACCAGAATTATACTAGATCCTTGTAATAATGTTGTCCTGGAAGAATAGCTGTAGTGAACTCTTAGTATTGTTTTAAAAATAATCATCTTTTAATGGCAAAAGTGATTCTCTTTAAAAGATGGTCATGGATTTTGATGACCGTGACTTAGTCAGTGATAATGTTCATTACCAGCTCTCAAGCAAACCACACACGATACAATGCAAAAAGACTCCATAAAGGAGTAAGATCTCTTTGGATAGGTGAATATAGGCTATTAATTTTGTAACATAGAAAACATTTTATTTTGTCAGGTTAAAGAGCAAAAAGTGTGTAGTGGGGAAGGAATGATTTGGTATACTGCATACTTCAGAAATTTCTGCTCTTTCTCATATCCCACCCAAGTGGATCCCCAAATAACAAATAATATCTAAAATTTATGTTCAAGTTTGTTACTAGGGAAATAATGTGATAGAGTCTTCCAATTGAATTTCTGGAAGCAGGTGTCCTTTATGATAGCATCACCTTAATTTCTGCCAAGAACATGATGTTCAGCACACAATTCCAGTTTCATTAATTTCATTATTGTTTGCAGTACTCTGCCCATTCTGCCAGACATACTGCAT
>NW_004567105.1:23923995-23947336 GCF_000260355.1 Condylura cristata
TATCACCTCAATAAAAATAATACATTGTTAAAAGAATCAGGAAGAGAACCCTCCCTGGTGGTGCAACAGGTTAAAGCACAGCACTAAGAAGCTAAAGCCACTTCAGCATGAGTTCTATCCCCAGCCCCAGAGGTGATCCACATGGTGCAGTAGAACTCTCCTGACCTGCCCCCTGCTCCCCTCAGCAGTGTCTTTCAGCAAATCTGCCTGTTCTGCCCCCCACTCTGTCTGGTGAATCCTATCACCCTCCCCTCTACACCTCTGACCTACACCCCAGTTCTTCTATCCATAAATATGTAAATATACCTTTAAAAAACCATAGAATAATAGAAATAACCTATAAATGAAATCAACAAATCTTTTATTTTACTACCAATAATTCTAGCCATTTTCAAACACAGTCTTCTAAAGAACTTTGTTTTTATAAGTGACTGTGCAGTCATCAGTGGCAAGAAATTAGTCTAAGGTCAATTCTTTCTACATATCTCATGAACTGAAGACATTTCTGGTATTACATTTCTGATATGCTGTACAGTTAGAGCACCACTGTATATAATTACATGGTATATAATTTGTATTTATAGATATAAATATATATTTCTCTTAGAAAATAAAATCATAGTTTTATTTAATGTATTATTCTCATACAGTGTGATATTTTCTATTTTGTCATGAACAAGTATTTAAGCAATCATATTTTTGAGTGAAGACTCTCTGTGACTCAGGACAACTCTTTACAAGACAATGATTAATATGGAATAAATTCTAGTAGGACTTTAGAGAGTAACACAGATTAATATATATGAGCTCTGTCATAGTGTCATTACTACTATGCTTTAACAGTATACTTAGTGCATGGGAAATTTTTAAAAATTTATATAACTGTAGCAGATGTAATTACTTCTATCAAAATTCTAAGACAGACCACTGTTAAATGAGTCTAATCCTGTTTGCTGTCTATAATAAAATTTGGAAGATCAGTATCTTTATTATTATCACTACATACCGGGTATAGTATGTATCTGAGATAAGTGCTAAAACAATGTACATATTAGGTTTAACCTGGCTCTGGCCCTAAGATATTAATAATTAGGGAATAGGCTATAACAAAATTAACAAATGTCCATTTATTCTGGATTTGTAAATTAGCATATGATTGTCAACTACTCTTTACAGTGCTTGATGCTAAGTGTTTGTAGCTATGAAGATCCACGTTGCAACCAAATTTTCTCTTCCATTGTACCTGTTTCTTCCTATTTAGTAGTTCACATGCAATTTTTCCTTTGCAGAACAGATTTAATCCATTAATACAAAATAATATAGCTGGTGATTCACTATAAAGAGTTGTTGGCCTTATGTTCTGATCCAAATGTGTAAAGTATAAATAACAGTCTCCCCCCCCCAAAAAAAAATAAGCAAACAAACTGGCAAAGCACAGCAAAAATAAATATTAAACTCTGTGAAAAATATGCTTGTTAACAGAAGGAGTGGAGGAAGGGACTAGAACAGGGAGGGGAAGAAAGGGCTAGGCAAAGGCATGGAGTTCCGGTGGTGGGTGAGTGGAACATACACGCGTATGGAAGTATAAAGTTGTATTCTCGAAATCATATAGTTACGTAAAAACTGGCAATTCTTTTAATACTGAGAACTGTGATTTTTTTCCCCCTTTATGCAGCTGTTTTGAGTGCTTAGAAGTTAGCTACCTTGTTTACAGGAGATAAAAGAGTACTAAGTAAAATTTGCCTTACTTAACCCCAATATCACAGTATTACTTTCATCACATCTTAGGTGGAAAATGATGTGGTTAACACTTCTCTATTCAAAATAGACTCCAAACTCAAAAACATGGTATCTTTAGTTAGCACATAATAATTTCCATTTCACAAAAAAAAGGAAAAAAAATTCTCTGGTGTCCTGATTTACCTAATTTGAATTCTGCTTGCTCAAGTATCCTTGCTTAGTTTAACTCACACACAGCCCTACATAACATGCTCTTTCCCCTGATGTCTGTGTCCTTATAACAACACTAAGAATAAGGAATCTTTATAGTCAACCATTTAGTAAATATCATTTCAACAGCATTTTGGCACAGATAATATAATCATGAGTAAATTTATAGATGAAAATAAAAAGTCTAGTTTAATCTATCACTTTTCATGATTAAACTGCCAATATGTTAGTGATAAAGGACATTATCCATGTTCTTTAAAAGAACTGACAATCAATTGAAGGAGAGGAACATACAAATAATTCTAGTTAGACAAGAAGTTATAAGCCTGTAACACATAATCAGAAATATCTGGGAGTATATAAAATTTGGAAAAAAATTTACCATCATGACTGGAGATTTGAATAAAGAATGAATAACTATTAGTTGAAAATTTATGCTTTATGTTGACTGGATAATTACAATGAAGTACTCACATACATGTTGATTAAAACTATGATCAATTGGGTTATTTAGGATGCAAGAATTTCCTTTTCTCCCATCTTTCACACACACATCTTTCAATACACACACTGTTATATTTTCAAGAAGTCAGAATTAAATATTTATTTGTCTTGGGTAAGCTACAAAACTGAATCTTAACTACCCCATTCTTTTTGCTGTCACTTATTTTAACTTATTTGGGCCCACTTTTAATCTGAGTGAGCAAAGAACAATGTTACCAAACATCTTCCCAATTTTCCCTAATCACCCCTGATGATTATTAGATAAGATCAAACTAGAAAAATCAGTTCCTTAAGTATTCTAGTTTTTTTTGGTTATAAAATATATTTTTATTTATGTTTTCTCCAGAACTACAGTGATTCTATATCTATAATTTGGTGTTAATGTCCATTTTTAAAAGATTTATTATTTATGCATACAGAGCTGGGGTACAAGCCACAGGTTCAGGGGTGGTGAGAGGATTCACCAGAGACAGAGTGGGGAGCAGAACAGGCTGACTGAGGAAGTACACTGCAGAAGGGAGCAGAGGGCAGGTCAGGAAAGGTCTCCTGTGCCATGTAGATCACCTCTGGGGCCAGGATTCGAACTTGCACTGAAGCGGCTGTGGCTAGCTTGCAGTGCTGTGTCCTAACCTGTTGCGTCATCAGGGAGGGCCCCTAGTGTATTTTTTATGTAACAAATGACTGTATGTTTTAGGGCTTTTCTTTCTATGCAAGCCTATAATTTTATTACTCAAAGTAACTTGTGTAAGGTGGGCATTTTACTGACTAGCCCAGGGAAGGTTCTTATTTTGTTGATCTCACTTAATAAATAAAATAAAACATACATTTACTGAGTTACTACTTGATGTGCAACACTGTTATGAGCACTGAGATTACAGCAATGAGCAAAACAAAGTTCCCTGCCATTATAGAATTTACATAATTCTAGTAGGAGGAAGAATTGAATTAGTTTCATTCCATGTGACGTGTATTGCATCAAATTTGTACAAGAAAAGGTCCAGAAATGTATCTAGATCATCAGGACATTTGTTCTTCTTATGAATGTCTGGATGTAGGAACTGTACCCACACATGCATAGGGTACATTGTGGGCATCCTGCATATGCAGTCTGGTAACATATTGTGGTGGGAGTCATATATTATAAATGTAAATTACTCAGACATCTTTGGCAGATCGTTTAACTGCTCACATTTGTAAAATAGTGATACATCTTTCAGCCTTGGACAGAAAAATTAATGCCTCAATTATATATAGTAGATGGACAAAGATAATGATAAATCATTTTAAGTCATTAAAAGTGCTTAAGATACCCATCATTTGAGTTAGCATTCATAAACACTAGTTTGTATTTCTCATGACACTTATTCCTTTGTATCTACTTTTTAAAATTAGCTCTATGCATTTTGAGCATCTCTATTTTCACCTCCTTGAATAGTTCCTAAAAGTCTCACATCTCTAAATAAGCTAGAATATTCCTCTTGAGGGATCCCACAAGATCACATTCCTATTCACACTTCCACTTAGTTCTGGTGAGAAGGCTAATCCCCATTTGATTAAAATAGATTGATATCAGATGCAATTTTAGGTTCATTATCATGCCTGTTCTTCACTGCAAGTTTTTTCCTTTCTCAAGGTAGTTGTGGAAGAAGGTATTAACCATCCTGTGTTTCTTTTTTTTAAAAAAAGACCCAAACCCAGAACTTTCAGCGGTATCTTTTTATCCTTTATCTTAGAATTAATATTCTGATATGAAGAAGCCTTGCTGTATACATATATTGTTATTCAGTTAGTGTTATTTTCTTGTAGATGCCACACTTTCACTCTTCCTTTAAATTGTGAGTTCTAATATCATTGCTGCGTGGTTCTGCTGACCTCCAGAAGGGCATCTGTCACTTTGGTGTGCCACATGTGTGTTTCCAGAGTCTGGAGGGGAAACCAAAGGCACTAATGACCTGGACACATTCGATTCTGTCAGGTCCACTTTTTCTAGACTGTCCTAACTGCTTCAAATGCCAGTTATTTTTATCACTGAACTGCTCTCTTTTCCAGTTTCTTTTCCAGTGTTTTGAAGGCCACACTTACCGGAGTTGTAGGGTTGTGCAAGGTGCCTTCAGTATAGCTCTGGCAGGAATTCTCAACAGGCAGGTCTCCTGTTCCATCTGTTCTGCTTTCAACAAAAGGAGCCCACTTTTATGTCATTTATTTCTTGGATTTCTACATACATTTCTTTTTTTAAAGATTTATTTATTCGTACAGAACCGGGGTACAGGCCAGAGATGCGGAGGATGAGAGAATTCACCAGAGACAGAGTGGGGTGCAGAACAGGCAGATCGACGAAGTACACTGCTGAGGGGAGCAGTGGGTGGGTAGAGGAGGTCTGCCTCACCATGTGGATCTCCTCCAGAGCAGGCGGGGATCAAACTCATGCGGAAGTGGCTTAAGCTTCTTAGTGCTGTGCTTTAAATACCTGCGCCACCAGGGAGGGCCTGTTTTACAATGTATTTGGATTACAGCAAAAAAAGAAAATTATTAATCACAGGATTATATTAACATTTCATTTACAGAATCTATACTCTACCCTTTGGGATTTGCTACATCCTTTAGGGTATACCTTTAGGCTAATGCATCCAACACTTTAGATTATTTTGGGTAAGTGTTCAGCCCTGTATCACTATCACAAGCACATGTTGCATATTATTATGCTCTATCCTACCTCAACATTAAAGTCAGAAAAGGAAAACCATGCTGATTTGTTACTCCCTGGTCATCAGAGTGGACCTGGGAGGTCTGGTTGTCCAGAATACCGCCATTTTCAGCCCAACTTTGGTTGTTATTCAAAGTGATCGCCTTGTCCAGATAGCACAGGTGCATGCTTCCCTGGAACACCTAAGAAGGGATTGTTTCACTGGTGAAACACCCAGTGCTAGCGCAGGGCTTCCTTTCTGACCTTCTTAGCTTCTTCTACTGGCCCTCTCGTATTTCTCTAGGCTCTCAACTATTGAGGTACAGAAGGGTTCAATCATCAGGTTTCTCCTCTGCCATTATTTTACTCGCTTAAGTCTATATACTGGGCTCCAAAACTCACAGTTCTAACCAGTGAAATCCAAGCTCATATGTTCAACTCCTTGCTTGCTATCTGCATGAGAATGTCTGATAGGTATGTAAAACTCAAAATGCTGAAAAAAAAGTTCTGAATCTTCCTTTCAAGCTTGATCCAATCAAAGACTTCCCCCAGTCTCAGTTTATGGCAACTTCATCCTTCCATTTGCACAGGTAAAATTATCAAGTTACACTTTCCTTTTAATTCCCTGACAACCATATCTACCTTCAGGATAATTTTGGAGTCCACCTATGGTTCATCACCTTCACCATCTCATCACTTCAGCCACTTGCGGCACTCACCTGCGCAGCCTCCAAGGTATATTCCTTGTTCTACGTGAACGACCCTTTTTCACAATGTATTCTGAATCCCCAAATGAACATGACCTTTTCAAAATGGTTGTCAGCCATGTAGTCATGCTACTCTTCTTAACATCCTCTAGATGGTGACTTCCTTGTTTGCCCCTTTTAAGATAAAAGCCAATGTTTGGATGATGCCAGTCACAGCCAGCATAACCCAGTTTATTATTGTCTCTCTGATTTCACCCACTCCACACTTGCACCTTGGATGCTCAGCTTAGGCACAGCACTCTCCTAGTTCTTCAGGTGCCCTCTGGGCAGGCTGCGCCTTGGCATTTCTTCTTTGTTCTGCCTGGCACTCTTTCCCTTTCATTCCTCTATAGCTCACTTCATCACCTAAAGCCTATTTCTGTTCAAGGGTTATTTTCTCCTTGAGGCCTTCTCTATCTGCCTATAACAACAACAACTCAGCTTTCTTACTCCTTTGCTACATTTCATTTTCCCCTCTACAGTGCTTATCACCTTTTTTTTTTCTTATCACCTTTTCAACAGGCTGCATAAATTCCTGATTTACTCTACCAGACTATAAGTTCCATGAGAAATAATATTTTTCATTCTGTTTATAGTCAAATGCTTATTAGTTAATACAGCATAAGGATCTCAAAACATATTTATTAAATAACTAAATAACCCAAGCATCCTTACATTTTTTCTTTTAAAATCTTAATAAAAAATCTCCTAGGCTATAGGTATCTTGGGCCCTTCGTATTTCTAAAGGGGTCAGGGAAGTTTACATCTGCCGAAAACTTTTTATTTCTATTCATATTGTAGACCCAATCTAATTATATTTTATTCTCTCAGCCCCCTTTGTAACAGATTCTGTCCTTTGTCTGAACCTAAATAAATCTATGGAGGTACCCCCATTGCTTTCCTTCCCCGAGGTGGTGGTGTTAATGCAGACTTTTATGGATAGTTTTTGAGAGAACAAAAATACTCCTCACCAAAGAGAAAACAGTTTAAAACTGACAGTAGATATTACAGTTCATAAAGTTCATGGCCATTCCTGGTCTCAAATTATATTTTTCTGGCTGACTGTTATCTGAGGCTTTGGTTATTTTTTTATGTCTTTATAATTATAGGTTTTATAGTCCAATTATTTAAGTACAAAAATTGATACATCAAAACATAGAGGCTGTGAAAATTAGGTGTTTTTTCATTCATTTCTGCATCCGTTTTGAATCCAAAGAGCAAATATGAACCATAGGAACCATTGATTGTTTGGGACTTTCAACAATACATTTTGGACATTTTTAAAAAACTTTTTAAAAACTGAGTATTAATTAATACCTACAGAATAGGATGCAGGCCAGAGGTGTAGTGGGTGAAAGGATTCACTAGAGACAAAGTGGGAGCAGAAAGGTAGACTGATGAAGTACATTGTTGAGGGCAACAGCAGGTGGGTCAGGAGAGGTCTGCTGCACCATGTGGGTCACCTCCCTGCCCGGGGATGGAACTCATGCTGCAGTGGCTTCAGAGAGCTTCATCGTGCGGTGCTTTAACCTGTTGCACCACCAGGGACAGCGCTCATTTTTGACTTTTAAATGTAAATTGCAGATTTAATTATGAGAGACTTTACTTTTGACAGGTCATTCACTTGTCTTATCAACTTATATCTACTTTTAAGCAGTTTTCTTTTTGAATAAGTGTTATTTTGTTTGCGACAATAAAGAAACTATATTATCCACTAGTTGTGGCACGCCAAGTGCATATTAGCCTTTAACAACCAAATAACTAAAATGGATTTTACAGTGTGTTTTCTTTTTTATCACTCTAGGAGATAGGCTAAGATTTTCAGATTATTTTAACATTAGATTGCAAAAATAATGCTGTTTCTCAACTTCCTTATTCTAATTTTTTGTCTTTACAAAGAATTAAATTACAGATTTTTTTTAATGTCATGCAGTAAATTTAAATCAAGTGAAGACACTAGCTAGTTCCATTTACTGTTAAATGGGGCAAGTGGGCATATGTTTTGAAAAATCAGTCCATGTCCAAATAGAAATTTAGAGATGAGAAAAATAAAATTATTATAACAACCTGGGTCACTAGGTGGACAGCTTTACCTGACATTTGTGGACCACGGACCAATACTGGATGATTTTATAAGCCATGAAAGTTGTTTCAATTTTCCTCAAAGATTGATAGGAAGCTATTGAAAGGCTATTGTAGAACCAATCTAATTATATTTTATTCTCTCAGCCCCTTTGTAAAAGATTCTGAAGAATGGGATGCTTTGATTTACATGTTTATAAAATTTGTAGGCTGCTAATGTTAAGCACAGTCCTCACTCCAGGAACTCATGGTTGTTTGGACAGACTTGTCAAATGCTACATACTCTTCTTTAGCAGATGTTAAAAGAGCTGCAACTAAAGCCCAAGTGAGGGACATAGTGTAGAGTTAAAACTTATCTTAATCACTACTTCACAGAAAAGAAAAACGTGATACAGAGAAGTTAAATCAAGCTTTATGCATCAAAGAAAATAGAAGAGGAATGATTTGAATTTGGGTCTGTTTGACCCCAGATTATACATTTTTAACTTGAGGATTTAATTATAGAATTAAAAGCCAAAGAACGATCTAACTTACATCGAGTCAGTTTAACAAAATAATATTTATTTTGTTTGACTGGCACAGACTGAAGCTCCAGAATTCTGCTACTTATTATATACCCTTTTAATATTGAAATCAAACATTTATAATAAGAAATGTCTCCCATTGTTATGAAATATTAATATTTATCTCCCTTTCGCTTATTTATTCATATGTGATGCATGTCTAGTACATGTAGAGAAATTTTACAAAATTAGGGTATGCTCATAATTTCTCATGACATAATAAACTATTAATAGTGTGTATGCATGACCTAATCAACAGACACAAAATTGTGATATGACCACCATCATCTAGGTATCTGTATTTCCAACTAAGCCTTTGTGATTCAGGAAGATTTTAGTAATTCAGTGTGAATAGGTTAAAAATGAAGTTTTGCTGAAGTCCTTTCCTGTTGAATGGTGTTAAACCCTTTCATTTCTTTGCTAAATATTGGATTGAGGAAAGTATTACTCACAAGGAACTGTTCACATCGCCTGAACTTAGAAGAGTCAGCATAAAAGGATTTAATTTGATGGAGAAAATGTTCAAGGAGAGATTTCTCAAACAAGAAATATTTACCATGACTCAAGGGTAGAACAGATCAGTGCTTCTCAGCCTTATTTACATTATGGCACAGACAGAAAATTCTATTTCTACATCACACTACTGTAACAGAAGAGGATGCATGAGCCAGGTTTAGAAGGCTTTGGAAACCCTTGAAAGTCCTGAAATGTGACGAGGGCTGAATCTGAGAGGCTGCTGTAGCAGCATGCCTATAACCTATTTGCAATGCTCTGGTTAGGAAGTGCTGCCTAGTTAGCTCAGAATGATTCATGGTATGACTGAGAAGAGCAGGACATTTTTATCTCTCTTTATGTTCAATTTGACTATAAAATGAAAGGATTGCTCTACAGCACTTGTCCGACAATCTTGTTTGCACATTGAAAAGCACTCAGAGAGTGTTAGGACTGTTTTAATTCAGTATCCTTACACTTATTAAACCAAAATCACCAGAAATCAGACCTAAACATTGGTATTTTTTAAAGATACAGTAGAGAATTCGAATGTGCAGAAGATTCTTCTTTGCTAGACGATCCCTTTTGTTTTCTATATATCTCTAACACTGGAATTTAAAAAAAAAATAATAGATTAGTTTATTTTTACATCATTTTGTGCCTTTTTCCATCTCACTTGCAATCCCTTTGGGCTTCCCATCACCAAATCACTATGGTGTGCCATCACCATAGTCCAGTGCACTTCCCTTCCCCTGCTGTTTTTGATCTCATCCCCCACTCCACCCCCACAAAACGTCCCTGATATATAATTGTTCATTATTATTATTATTTTCTCCCCTGGTCCTTCATATTCCTGCTATGAGTGAAACCATCGGTATTTTTCCTTTTCTTTCTGGCTTATTTCACTAAGCATGATCTTTTCCAGTTCCGTCCATGTTGCTGCAAAAGGCATGTAACACTGGAATTTTAAGGAATGTTGGAAGATATTCTGTAGCAATGTAAGTTAAGAGAGGCCAGTGAAATGTGGTTGTTTTAAAGGGAAAATAAAAAAAAAACTTATAAGAGAGCTTGTTCCAGAAAAGAGATTGCAAGACTTTGCTACAGATGATTTAAAAGATCCCTGTATGAACTTCAAATTTTCAAGATATTTCTCAGCAGTATTTGAACAGGTGATCAGTCTCATCTACTTGATTTATGTTGATCACTGGCCTTTCAAGGATTACCCCACGTTTAGTCTTCCCTCTACTTCATTGATTATTCTCATTTCCCTTTGCTGGTCTTCCATGGCTGTTATTGTTGGAATGCACTGGGACTTGGAATTGGACCATTTCTCTATTTGCATTCATTTCCTGATGATTTCATTCCAGTCTTTTGGTTTTCAGCCTGCATGCTAATGCATTCTACAGATTTGTATATTCAATTGCCTATGTGACATCTTAATTTAGATGTGTAATAGAAACCTCAAACTCAATATGTGCAAAACGAAGTAACTGAATTTTTCCCAAACAAGCTTCTCTCAAAGACTTTTCTTCTCAGTTGGTAACAATTTCATCCTTGTACTGTTAGCAGCAATTGATCAAGTGGAAGAATTTTCAGTCATCCTGTATCCCTCATTCACAGATCTTATTGATCTATCAGGAAAAATTAAATACTTCCATAAAATTAGAAAAATACTATATCAGATAATCAGTGATCTAAACATTATCGAACAAGTTATATCAATTAATTAATGCTAGTCATGATGCTTTTTGATATTTTATGATAACTTGAAATTAATAGCAGATAAAACATCACCATTATGTATTTTTGTATTATAGTGTAATTTGTAATTAGTTAGTTCTGATTGCAAATGATGGAACTGTCCTAGTTATCATCTGAGTGATTTAGACAACTAGCATACTTTCTTTAAGTCTGTTATCTTATATATTGCACTTTTAGAGTGTTTGTAATTGGCAGCAATTACTTCTAGAGTGTTTGTAATTGGCAAACATATGCTTGACATATACTATCATTCTATAAATAATAATTATTAATATAATATATAATAATAAAGTAAATTAGGGAGGAAATAATGCACTGTGTATGGTTTTTATGGTAGTAGAGATAGTAAAGAATTAGAAAGAAATGAGATGGAGTGGATGGAATGAGATGGAGTTGAGCAGTCAACTCTGTAATTTTTTCCACTATTGCCTTTGTTCCTTTATTCTTGCAAGCTTTCTGGTCTTAAACATAGGATTCTTAATGGTGTGTCCACACATGAAGTCAATGGGGTTTCCCAAATTGTTCTATTATTGTACTCTAGCCACAGTAATGTTACCCTAAAAGCTCTCGCATAGACTTTGATATTGCCAGGACTTTTGTTCTTCCTCTTATCTGTCAGTTAAATGTATTTCCTCAGTTGTGGTATAAAATAAGTGTTTCGCAGAAAGTGAAGCAGATGAAAAGCACTTGAACATTTACTTTGCTTTTCATTATTTTTAAATTTAGGACAGCATTTGATTTTTATTTTAATTCATATTATATTTCTCTCAATGATCTGTGAATGTGTAAATGGAGATGTGCTTATTTGTGCATGCATACCAATAAAACAAAGTAATGACTCAATATTTTTTTTAAAATCTGTTTTCTAAACCAGTAGACAGAATTATTTAATAAGAAGAGTATGGATTGGTAGTCAGAATATCTGGATTTCCATTCATTCATCAAAACTTATCTATTTTGTACCCAGCAGTTCACTCAGCTCAAAGTTTACATATTGAATATGTCACATATTAGCTGTAAAAATCTGGGAATGGAAATATGTATTTTAAATCTCAGGACAATTCAACAGGTCAAATGAGATAATATCAAAATACAATCCACACAAAAAGAAGTAAAATAGTCAAAAAAGGATATTTCAGGCATTTCTTAAATACTTATTAGATGCACACTTTAGTCTGTTTCTTGTTAGTGATAGACAAGGAGTCTCACATAAAGCATAAGTTTTGCACACTTGGAAAGCTTATATCATTTCAAACTTACTTAGGGATTGTGCTTCCTGATTAAAAAGATAAAATCCAAATTTGATATGAATTTCTGAGAATTCTTTGCATGCTTATTCAATAATTGCAGTGCAGAATATCATAAAACATATGTGGAAACTGGAGAGTAAATAAAGTAGAAAATATAGATTTACCCAGAACTTAACCACTTTGTTTGGTCATAAATGGCTAAGAACGTGAAAAGTAAAACTTAACTTCCAACCTTTGTTGAGTAACAGAGGCCATCTGCAAGTTCACTTTCAACATATATAATATCTACTGACAGTTCTTGTGCCCTAGATTGGACCTGATATTTCTCAACTAATACCTTTTATATTTATAAAAGTCAGAGTTCAGAAATCCCTTCAGATACTATTATAATTGTTTGATCTATATGGACACCTGGTATCCAGAACAGAAAATGAGCAATAACAGCCTGTCAAAGAAATTTAATGTGATTTCCATAAAACCAGATTGCTGACATGTATTTCAGATCATGAGATAAACTTAAAATAAAATAAATAAAATGATATTGCAGTATAGCATCATTGTACTTCAATCTATTTTTTTTTTCTGTTAAGGCTCTAAAATAAAACTCAGTTCTGAATTTCACACAATTAAATATTTATAATTTAAACATAATATTTAATGAATTATCATTATAATTTATGTAGCATTTATAAAAAATGTGATCCAAGCAAAGGGAAATCAAAGTGAAAATTAAAGAATAGATTGTTGGAAAGTAGATACTACTTCAGAATTGTTTCATTTGAGTTCTGAAGATGGTATAGATATAGGTGTGTTTGAGCATACATGTGTGCTGTCTATACATGTATAAATATGCATATACTCCATCTACGCATGTTTACAACATACATATATGTACATTGACAAATACGTACCCACCTCTATGTGAAAATTCTATATGTGTATTTGTTTATAGAAAACCTAATGAAATTATATATAAAAAATTAGAGAAAATCAACACATTGTCATCAAAATGTGAATCGAAAACTAATTTAATATTTTTGTCTTGTTATAAGTGAAAGCTCTTAAATTTCAATATACTTTATTATTTTTGTCTATTAGTCTCAAAATCTTAAAGGACCTAAAGGTACTATAGATTGTATGGATTTTTTGGGAAACTTTCAATGAAAAGTTTGCTAAGAAACCTCTTGAACTTGGAAGAAAATTTCTGAATCATTTCTGAACCATAGACATTTTAGCATAATATATAGGAATTCTCTAGTTACCATCTCTCTGTTAGAATTTATATCATCTGATGGATGGATATTCTCACTGGTGAGCTACTAATTCAGTGTTTCCCCCTAGTTTACTGCCTTTTATTTCAATTCTAATTATAATAGCTGTCTGGCATGTTATTGTTCCTCAATAAAAATTGGTTCAATAGTTGAGTTGACTGAGTGAATGAATAAATTCCAGTAACTGTGTAACAATATCTGTGGCTGTTGGGAGTTAGGAGATTAGAAGTAGGATATCAAACTATACTTAGGATTTTGAATCTAAATAGTATCATCTGTGTGGACCTTGTAGACCTTGTGATATAAAGATAAAGAAATGATATAGATGGAATGAAAGGCAGTTCATACATTTGAATATTTATTTAGATAGAGAGGTGATATATAGACAAAGACAGACATGGATATCTAGCTGAAAATATATACTTCAGTAGCTTCCATATGCCATCCATATGGGTTCACTAGGATGTATTGCCCATCTGCGCTACAAATTTCACTCCATCTGGTGTGACTTGTAACTGAACACTTGGCTAGAAAATTCTTTGCTGTCCTATAGTGCTATGGTGTCAGTGTAATTAAATTGTAGCGGTATTTCTCCCTTCCCACCCCCCCCCCTCACCTTCCTCCTCCACTTCTTCATCACCTATTCTTCATCAGTATAACATTTATCAGAAACTAACAGCAAATAACAGCCCTTTTAGCCTTCTAATGTATTCCTTTAGCTTCCCAGATTCTCACACGTCCATATTTTCAATGTTTTATTGAATACTCAAAATGAATGAGTTGCTTGTCCTGGAGCAGAAAATATTTAAAAATTGGTTGTTTAAAATAATATATCTTGAAAAGATACAAGAAAAAAAAAAAAGCTGTTTCACCCTAACAGGGCTTGGAGGATAAGAAATAGTAGGCTCTAAATTATGTTTTGAACTTTCTATAAAACCAAACTGATAACACATATTTCAGAAGGTTTGGGATTAATTATTCCCAAAGGCAAATGGATTATTATATGACTTCTACAATCTACTCTGTAATCTAATAAAAACAAGTGTTTGACTTCAGGACTTTTAACTGTTTTTAAGAAAGTGCAGCTTAATCATGCGTTTTCCTGTTCATTTCGATTCCTCTTGGTAGCAATTCAATAATTGGTGTCTAATTTCCTAGAATTCAAATTCTTTACTGAACTGGTACATACATTTCTTGAGGGACTTTAGGAGGGCATCTTGTATAACAGTTGAAATCTAGACATGCGTATCTTTCACCCTATGAAACTAAATGTTGCTACAAGTACTTTTTTTTTTTAATTTTACATGGTAAAACTGTGCTATATCTCTTTACTTTCCTGCTAACATTTCAAGGAATTTTATTATAAATACAAAAATAGTTTAAATGCTAAGAATAAAGTCTCTTTACAAGTCAAAATAATCTTGGAAAACAAAAGAAGTCCAAATATACTAACCTAAAGTAAGAAACTATGATTCTACATTTTCCTGTATTTTTTGAAGACAAGAGTGTTCTGAGTTTGTTTAATTTCATAGAAGATGGTATTTACCAGATTAAGTCTCTTTATTGACTTCACTTAAGGAAATAACCATTATGAAAAAAATACACATAGTATATTTTTCTCTTACTCCCTAAAATATTTTCAGACAGATATGTCCAATCATTCCATGTTATCTCATTTTGATACACATTTATCCTCTCTTTGTAATGCCTTCAATCTCTATCTTCACTAAGGTCATTTTCATTTTCATTTCATTCCTTGAGTTAGGTGCTTTTCATGTGAACTCAGTCTTCCTTAGGTTAAATTAGTTGTTAGCATTTATTATGCTATTTCAGTGGTCTTGCCGATAGAGTTTCTCTTCTTAATAGCTATTTCTCCTATCAAAAGTTCCATGAGGATGCCCTGCCTGGTGGCACAACTTGTTAAAGCACAGCACTATGAAGTTATCGCAACCACTGCAACACGAGTTCAATCCCCAGCCAGGGAGGGACCCATATGTCATGGCAGACCACTCCTGACCTGTCCGCTGCTCACTTCAGCACTGTTATTTCAGTCCATCTGCCTGTTCTGCTCCTCACTCGGTTTCTGGTATATCCTCTCACTCCTCATATCTGTGGCCTATATCCCTATCTGTCTGCATAAATAAATAAATCTTTAACAAAAAGTTCCACGAGAATAGTTATTCTATATTTTATAATTATGCACTTAGGCCTGAAACAGTGTCCATTCTCTACAATTACACCATGCATGACAGTATGTCATTAGATTTCTCAGACCTCACCACCACCATATCTGTTGCTACTAGGCAGAGATAAAATGTTGAGCTGTTTCCACATTGACATTCAGAATAATGAAACAGATGATTTCAACAACATTTAGACTAAAACAGTTTATTTAAAATAATTATATTGTAGTAGATTTTTCCTCCCTGTTTCATTCAACATTAATTCACACAGCTTTCATCTTTTCCCCATGAAGATATGAAAAAGAAAGCTTATATCCTTAGTGGTCATAACGCTTAGCTAAGTTTGTTGGAAGGGTATGGGTGTTTTGGTGGTGGGAAAATTATGATGATTATAACTGAGTGAAGAAATCTGATATTATGAAAAAAAATAAACAAAAATGTTTTAAAAAGAATAAAGATTTAAGAAGTAAGCTTGCCGGTTGACTCAAATTCAATAAATATATGTGGTTATTCTGGGGATTTGTGAATTATACCTGAAATATTTATTTTTTGGTTCCTCTATGGAAATAAGAAATCGAGTGAATTATCTACTTTAAATGATGTCAGAGCCAACTTACAGGTAAACACCAAAGTATGTGGATGTCATATTTGTACTATAATAATCTATTGACTAACCAGGTTTTCCTGGATATCCAAGAAGCTTCCGGTTATTTTTTGGAGACATTACTTCCATTCACAGGTCTTTGGGGAGCACATGTTTTGTGTCCCTACCAACTACAAGAGGAAGCAAGATCCTGACCTGTATCTTCAAGTGGGGGAACCAAATTTTTAAGCAAGCACTCATTTTCATACTTAGTATGCCTTTATAGTTATTTTATGCAACCTGACAATCATGAATAAAACACATGTGGTATAAGATTTCAGAAGCTAAAATAATTTGAAAAATCAAATAATATGGCTATTTAAGTAATTTTGAAAAAATAAAGCATGTTTTTTCAGGATAACTTGCAGTGATAATTATACTTAAGGAGACATAGTTTTAGAAATAATAGGTGATTTATATAGGATAATGTAGTTTTTTAAAAAAATATTTATTTGCATGCTTCAAAACCAAACATGTGGGGAAATACCAGAGGAAAACAGGAGCTAATTAGAAGTAGTTTCCAATGACCAAAGCCAGGGCAGTTTGAACATCAAAGTAAGCTACATTACATTATATTATAACCCACAGTACACAACAAATAGATTTGAGGTCATACAACTATAAATAAATAATGGAAAAAATAATTGGAGGGGGAGGGACAGGCAAATCTGCTATACAGCAGAGCTCCATTTAATATAGAGAGAGGATAAATACTTACCCCTCCAGTGGGTAAAGCTTAATTTTCCCCCACTGTAAACTTCCTTGAGTCTACTCTAGACCAAGGGACTAACTTCCAAAGAATAGAGTATGGAAGTGAAAAATAGTAATTTTATAGTAGAGAAACCTGGCAAATACTGTGGTAACCAAATTATTATAGCATAACTAGTGATATGTATCCCCAAACTGATGTGAAGAGGCAGCTTTGCTAATAAGATATGATGAGAAGAACACCTCACCTCTGCATTATTCTTCCCCAACCTATCCTCCTTTTCTAGTTACGAGGGAAATATCAGATCAAATTAATATAATAATCACTTCAGGGAATATTCTGCAGGCTACTTGGCCATTGCTTTTGGACAGTCTTCTAAAGCTTATCAGCGAACATCAGGAAACTCAAAAAACTGTCACTGACCAGAGAAAACTAAGGAGGCATGGAGATTAAATAAGGGTTGTATTCCAACTAACAGTGGAACCTAGAACAGAAATAGGTCATTAATGCAATCTAGTGAAATCTAATTACATCCAAGATTTAGTTTATAACAATGCTTTTTTTGTAGGAGTTTATTCATTTTGACAAATGCACTTGAGTACATAGTGTTAAAAATTGGGGAGACTAGTTGAGGGATATTAGGAAACTGTACTCGATTTGCAATTTTTCTATAAATCTAAAATTTGCCCTCAATTTACATTTCTTGGAGAATTATTGTTTGGTTTATTTAAAGTGGTTAGGTAAACAATTACCTACTCACATAATTGTGAGTAGAACGTCGGGATTTCAAGTATGAACTTGAGAATCATCTTCATGCTCCCTCTTTATTGATACTGCAAATAGTAAAAATGAATAATAATTTAAATTTTAACTATTAATCACCATCATATTCCTTTTGTAATCTTCAGGGTCAAAGCAGGTGATGCCTGTTTGTTGGTAATACGTAACTCTGTCATCTTAGATACATTCACAAAGTCACCAATTTTGGTTCCTTCTCATCTTTGTCCTCTGAAGTCTCCACCTTTGAACCATGTGTAAATGGAGCACTTATTTTTACCTTTAAAAAGTGTAAAGTCATCCGAATAAAATGTTTTATAGACTGAATAATTTGTATTAAAAACATAGAGAAAGGAATGTGCTTTGCAGTACAGCCTAGATGTTTGTAACCAATATTTTTGGATGATGAGTCAAAAATCTTCCTACATCTAAAGATATTTTATTAATTAACCTCTTTATAGATGAAATGAAATTGTGATCACTTAAAGTAGATATGATTTATGCTTTTTGGGGTGTTGATTGTGAGGCAATATTTTTAGTTAAGGTAGTAGAAGTAAGAGGATAATTATGTTCATATACATAATGTTCTTTAGGCGGTTAGAAAACAGAAATATCTGGTACTTTTTATTTGATAATCTTCCTACTATAATGTATCCTTACTGAATTGTGTGAGCAATTCTTACTGAATTGTGTGAGCAACACTGCCTTTCAGTGTTCTAACCAACTATAATATGCTGGGATCTGTAAATTTAAAAAGAACAACTCTTTACTTGAAAAAGACTGTACAAAATTCAAAATCGTGTTGAAAAGATTGGAGTAACAAAGAGATTTAGAAACATACAGAAATGAGCGACAGAACATTAATTTGTTACTAAATCCAGCTTTAAATAGTATGCGGAACATGCTTCAGGTTAGTCAGAAGAGGTCCTCTGAATTACACTCTGCACGCTTCCCTGAAATGAAACTGTGTGTTATTGGTTAACCAGGATATTTAGCATAATCACTCTGCTAGACTGTGGTGGAGGGAGGTGATTATCACTGAGAACAGATGGGCTGGTCCACAGCACTGCCAGATTCTGCACAAGCTCCATTTATTGTCAGTTCTTGCTTTTTTCCTTCTGTGTTTTAAACATTGTATGCTCTAAAGAACTAGCTGTTTGAAAGGTTAGTGACTGATGACCTTTCAGCTTATATTTCAAACGCAGGAGAAAGATTCAAAATGCTATCACTGTGTATCTAAGAAGGATGGGGCAGATTTCATTTTACCCTCTAGCCTTCCTCAATGCATTCACGGATTTATCTGTACGCTAAGCTCTCTGCTCTGCATCTGTAACTCCTTGTGGATTTTATTGTTTCTGTGATCAGAAATGATTTTCTCGGATATGAACACCGTTTCTGGCTCCCCTAAAGTGCATCCTCCTAATGGGACCCGGTTTTACACTTTTCAAGTAAGTGTGCTTTAAATGGCTTCACTCCTTAGGAAGTTAATATATAGTCAAACTTCTAATAAAGGGAAATTTAAGGAAAGGAAATCTGCAAAGTGTGGAAGTATTGAGGGTGTAAGAAATGGATAATGTGTATGTCAGTGTAATGTATTTTGAAACATGGAAATAAGATGGCATTTGAATTTTCTGTGAATTCAAGCAAAATAGTAGAGAGCACAGCTTTCACAGGGATTTTAAAATTTGCTACAGTATCATTGAGGGTTTATGAGATGTGTCTCCTGAGATTGGGATTTATGGCTCTAATATGGTGAATATTGTGGAGTAACCTCTTATATATCACAGAGGAAGTAAAATTAAAAGACGTTTTATAGAACTTTGCAAACTATCTCTTCTGGGCTTAGAAAAAAAGGTGTTGTATTTTATATTCATAACATAATTCCTGTTATATAATTTTGTTATGTGTATAATATATGAGCAATCAATAATACAAGAAACTTAAGTGCCGTGTTTAGTATGCTATTTAATTTGAAGTAAAGTAGAAACTCATTAAGATGGAAGATTTTCTGTGTTATCAAAAGTCAAAATGAATTATAATATAAACATAATTGTGAGTTACAAAGCTGTCACCTACTAAATGCATTTCAATTGCTTGTGAATAAATCATCAGTCTAGAAAATGGTTAAGTCTCAACTAAATCAAATTCTGTCTCATTTTCATCCTCAAATTGCATCTTTCAGTACCCAGGTTTACTTTGTAATTCAGTCATATCATCATTGTATGAAAAGAGAAAATAAGCCTCTTCTCTGTATAGTTTACATCCTGGACATACAAACATCCTTACATTTAATTATTTTAGCCAGAGAGTTATAATGTTCTTATAAAGTAAGACCTAGAGAACTAATAGAGTAGTCAGATTATTTTAAAAGGGGGCTCTGAAAAAAATGCCTTTGATTTATTGAAGTCTCTTGCCTTCGCAAGCTACAAGCAGTAAAGAGTTACTCTCTCTCTTTCCCCTTTTTTACTTCTATTTTTAATCCTGTCGCCTCTCCTGCTTTACACTGATGTCTACTGATAGTGCAAGTCTGCTGTGATAGAAATATTCGCTTCCCAGTGGCGATCTGCTTACTGTGGCAGGGATTCAAAATACAAGTGCCTGAGGCTGCTGTACAGAATTATTACTTTTTTTTCCTTCCCCTACACTGAGATATAAACAGTCTACAATATCCTGTAGCTGCATCTTTGGGGCTGCCTTTGACATTAGGTATGCTACTTCTGTCTTAAAGTTTAAGGGTCAGTAAATTCCCTATGCTCAGTCATGACATAGGCTTTTTACAATTCCTTCAGTGAAGCTCTTGCTGACACATTTGTTGGCAGGTGACTTTCTTTGAAAATGCACGGGAATGGTTTATAATCAGTCATTTTTTTTTTGTTGTTAACAATTTGTATAAAATGCTAGGATTTTGAATAAAATATGTTAGCAAAGATGTACTCTGTTCTACATTTTCAGTCACATAAAGTGGAATTTGGTGCTGATTTTTATGATATCAGACAGTGTGTGTTTAACTTTTTGTTACTGATGTGTGTTTTTGTTTTTAGTTAAAAAAGAAAAGTGATTTTTAGTGCTTAAAGACAAAGGTTCATAGCAGTTGACTTTTTAATTTTATTTTCAAAAGATAATTAAATATGAGTATTATCTACTTATTTACATATATATATAAACTATTTTAAGGCAATAGATTTTCAATGTTTGCAGTACTCTTATACAAAGTGAGGTGCTGTAAAAGTAATACAAAAATGTATCATGATTTTCTAAATTTTCTAAAGTGCTTTCATTACGGAATGGCATAAATGTATTTCTGAAATGATTCTGCACCAAGGAGTTGAGACTCAATGCTTCCTTTCTTGAAATTATTCTAGCACAAGTTAACATATGCAAAAAACATTTAAGATAGCTTTGCATGAATAAACTGAGCTTCAGTTCCATATTCTCATTGAAAGTTCAAAACATCCTGTCATTTTTGCAGAAATTATGCAGTATCCAATTTTGAAGGTAAACTTTAGACTGTATTCAACCTGCATAGTTCAAAGGTAAACAAACTAAAATAAATATCTGAAGTAATTTATGCAACTTTTCCATTGCATTTTAATTTGACCAAATACATCCATACTTCTATTCACTCATGCAAATATTATTTTTGTATAGAATATTTATTGTATTGTATAGAATATAAAATTCCTAATGTGTGTGATCTCACTTCTCTATTACTATGGATATACTTGTATAGGTTTTTTTTTTATTATTATTTTCTTAATTCAGAGCTGTCTGGATCATGGATGATGCCAAAACTCAACTTGCACTATAATTTTTGTGAATTATTTATCACCAAAAATCAAGTGTGGTTGCCTAGAATGCCTTTTGATTGACAGCAATTAAAGTGAAATAGTACTGTGGGAATATCAATGATAATAACTTTAAACATTAGAACTGTCAACTCATGGGACTCAAATATGTACAAATGGAAAATTTGAGACAAAATTAAGTAGATATATATAGATTCACATGTGACTATAATATAGATGAATGGAATAAATTCCCTTAATCTTAACTTATGTCTACAAAATAATGTCCCAACATGATTTCAGAATAGGTTCATTATAACAAATAAAATCATCTATATGGTCATCTAAACCTCTGTACTAGCTAATCATATCTTAATGTGATAATTCTTTGGAGGTATTGGTGAACAAAATGGTACACCTCGTTTTGCACTGATTAAGAATTCCTTCACTCATATGGCTTTCAAATGAGTATGCACAGTTCTAAGGTGTCATGGGAGTTTGCTAGAGATACCAGAGAGGAGTAATACATTGTTTTGATGCTGTTTCCTCAACCTCCATTTACCTGTTTTTTTATTGGAGATTTATGCAAGCTTTCATGAATAACTACAAAAATACATGGCATGTGACTATCAAAAGAAGAAAAAAGGAAAGTTTGCAAATCTTTCCTGAAGCCAAAGGAAATCATTTTTAACAAACAATTTTATCAGTTGAAACCACAGACAAATTATTTCTGTTTAGAATATGTTTCTTTGTCATTTAATCCTAATAATAACATTATCTGCAGAGACTATAAAAATGGCTGACTCTGTGGCTGCTGGTTCTCACTGAAAACAAGAGAAAGATACTTTATCACAAAGTTTGGACCTATAGTAATCTGCCATTTCTATATTTAAAATACATCATGTTCCTGAAGGAAAAGTTCATGTTCCTAACTTTGCATAGCAAGCTTTTTGTGGTTTAATGCACAGGGGACATGCTGTTTTACTTTCTTTCCAAGCAGTGTTCTGTATATTTCTGTTGTCTTTACCTTTTCACTGAACCTAGCCGTCGGAACTACTTTTACTTGAATTCCACTTCCCTGGAGAAATCTCGCTTTTTTGCCTCCCTCTCTTGGATGCTGCCACTCCCGTCTTCCTTTGTTTATACCACTGTGAAGCATTTACTAGACTTCATTATAAGCCCCAAGAACATTTTATCAAAGTGTGTCCCTCGTCCAAGGAAAACTGTTAAATAAACTGAGGACACATATTAGGTACTTACCATATGAAAATTTAACACAACAAGCAACTTGACAACATTTTAACAGAATAGGCCATTGGTGAGTCATAACTATATTAACAGAGAAAAAATCTCTAAAGCTCTATAACAGTAAATTTGCTTAAAATTAGACCTTTGTGTACCACCATTGGGCTCTTTAAAATAGATAACAAATATGTAAGTATGAAAATTTAAATTTTATTTTTTTAAATACAACATTTTAATGGCAACTAGACAAAAATTCTTTAAAACATTTTTCATCATACCTACTTAACATCCCTTATTAACTGAACTTTTTCATATGTAATCAAAAGAAACTTAATATTTTATTAGCATGTAAATCAACAGGTAGTATTAGCATTTGCAATACACAGATGACTATTAGACAAGATGGAAATTTGGGTGAAAATTTTCACCCAAAAGATAATTAGCATGAGATATCACATATTTGTGATCAGATAAGATTGAAGTAATTCTGGCTTATTAGTGAAGAACCTAGCTTTTATATTCTATCATTGTGTGATACTACTCAGGAGACCATTGTTGTTGCTGCCGTTATTAGTATCACTACTATTAATAGCTGCATATCATCCACTGTTGATACTTTTTTTTTTAAGATTTATTTATTTATTCATACAGAACTGGGGTACAGGCCAGAGATGTGGAGGGTGAGAGGATTCACCAG
>NW_004567105.1:23947673-24010874 GCF_000260355.1 Condylura cristata
GGGAATCGAACTCATGCGGAAGCGGCCTTAGATTCTCAGTGCTGTGCTTTAACACGCTGCGCCACCAGGGAGGGCCACTGTTGATACTTTAAAAAAAATATTTGGAAGTATCTTTCAGAATGTTTGGTGCATGTTGAATTTTCTTTAAGATTTATTTATTTATGCATACAGAATTGGGGTATAGGGACGGTCATAGGATTCACTGGAGACAGAGTGGGGAGCAGAACAGGCAGATCAAAGTACACTGCTGAGGGGAGCAGCGGGCAAGTCAGGAGAGGTCTGCTGTGCCATGTGGGTCATCTCATGGCTGGGGACAGAACTCCCACTGAAGTGGCTGCAGGTAGCTTGCAGTGCTGTACTTTAGCCCATTGTGCCACCAGGAAGGCCGCATTGTTACATGTTTAATATAAAGGGAATCAAGGCAAAATTGTCCCTAGAGACAAAAGGGCCTCTCTCTCCAGGGTTGCCTACTAATGCAGGGAGGGGTTTACCAGCTAAATAGGAGAATGGAGGCTTTTCTCTGGTGCTCAGCTGTATACGGTCATTATCATGAGTGGTAGAGATAGCACATGTGCTATTTCAAGCAGATGTACTGGCATGTTCAAAAGTAATGTCCAGTATATGGGAAAAGCAGAGTTTCGTACAACTGGGATATAAGCTGGAAAGAGTTGGTGGCTGAATACAAAGTGCTAATATAAACATAGATGTGATGGTCCAGTCCAGATCCAAATGCTGATATGGAACTGAGTTATCCAGCAGGGGAAGGGTGAGAACAAAGTGGGGAGGAAGCACAGTGGGCTGGTGTGGTGGGCCTCAGTGCTTTGTGGTCGGTGCGCTAAGGTCACTCTACCTGAAGGAGGGCATTCTGTATTTCCTAAACAACTCTGTAAATCAATATTGTCTCAACTTTTTTTTTTAACTCCTTGGATTTAAGAATTTTCAGTGAGGAGTGACAGGTTTGGAATTGCTTTGAAGTGAGAATGATAGATTTTGCCTTGGTTGGGTGATAGAACTGGAACTAGAGAACAATTCAGTAGCCTTCCAAAAAATACAGATGAATTGTTGTGACTTCACGGTTTTACAGAAGTAAAAAAAAAAAAAATGTGTGCTTGCGAAAGGGTACCTAAGCAGTTTTTGATTATGTAGAGGGTAACTAATGTGATTTCTGCCTTTGAGTGCAGGGCTATGGATCTCAAATACAAATTCTTTCTACTTTCCTGTATTCTGTTGCCTAAGGTGTTGATGACTAAATATGTAAACAGAAATGTTCAAAACTATATAATTTCTAATCTCATTGTGCTGTTTTTCAGAATTTAAGAAAATTTGGTTACACTTGTTTCAAAACATTATACTATCAACTCACTGAATATTTAAACTCAAAACTTTCATTTAGGTATACCTCTACATTTTATCTCCACTGATATAATTGTCTACTAGTTGGAAATGCATTTTATTGAAAACAAATTGTGAATAAACTTATATCCTGGGATTGCACTGAAAGACAAATAGGGAGTTGTGTGGGAAATCTTTTTTAAATACTGACCTATTATATATATATATTTTAGTATATACAGTAAAAATCAATGAAAAAGCCCCTATCCCCTACAACTCCATGTAGGGGACCGTAACTCATCTGCAGAGCTTTCTGTTCACCAGACCTTGGCTGGGCTACACATTCTGTCAGGTCAGGCACTATGTTAACTCGTGTTAAATCTCTAGCACAAAGCAGAATATCCAGCAATAGCCGTAATTACTAAAGAGTTGTTTAACTGACTTACAAATTAAACAGAAAAAATATATCCAGATTTAGAATGACCTTCCCAAAAGAACACATAAATGGTTGTAAGATTCTTATGCTGGAGATACTATAAATGTATTTCACTTATGCCTAACTAAAGTAGCTCTGTATATCAGGTAATGCCTGGAGGGGAGGGGAATGGCAAAGAGGGATAGGAGGTTGTTCAGATTAGACCATTTAAATGTAGTGAGCATAGAGCCTGACACTTGGTCACTGCTCAAAAGAGTGGTCACAAAACCAGTAGCAGTCTGAGGTCGGGTCTGTGGACCACACTGGAGATGGCAGGTGTATGAGCTGAAAGGGACAAGTCTTTAATAGATGCCCTCAGGATTCTCTCTGGAGGGGTTAAAGTCTCAGCGCTATCAAGCTATCATCAGCCAATGTGGCATGAGTTCCATCCCTGGCCAGGGAGGTTATCCACATGGCACCTCTGTCTCGCTTGCTGCTCCCCTCAGTTGTGTATTTCCGTAGATCTTCCTGTTCTGCTCTTCACTCCGTCTCTGGTGAGTCCTCTCATCTCCCGTACCTCTGGTCTGCACCCCAGTTCTTGTAGGCATGAATAAATATTTTAAATCTTAAAAAAAAAATAGATGACTTCAAAGGATTTTATCAACATGCTAATAAATATAGGAGACAAATAGAGGAAAAGATAAGATCTCTAGTAAGAAGAACTCTAGTGAACTGGAGTAGGGACAGCTTTGGAAAACACTATGTTGACTTCAGTGCTGACTAATTGAATAGATATTTGGAAACACAGGTTTGTCTCTAAGGAAAGAGGCCTACATAGTAGACATAAATGTGGGCATTAACTCTGTATAGGTGAAGGAAAGCTATGGGCGTGGAAGAAATGCCTTTTGGCAAAGAATAAGCAGAATGGGGTGAAGTCCTTGGGAGGCATTGCCTTATCTAGAATGATCAGCATTTTGAATAATTATGTTTGGTTTACTTTGCAAGCACATTATAGAAGCTAGTTCTTGGCATTACCTTTAAGCCTAGTTCAAATCACATGCTGCTGTTTCTTTATATGTATGCTTGCTGTATTTTGGAAGCTAACATTTTTATCAACCCTATCTTTGAATATCTTCCTTGACCTTTAATTCAAAATAAAACATCACCCTTTACATAATGTAATTAATGTATACCTTAGTCTTTATCATACTATATTAAAAATGTTTACTTTTTTTTAACCACTAGATTGTGAACTCCTGGCCAGCATAAAATTTATTTTACTTAACTACTCAAATGTGTTTATTGACACCTAATCCTGCTTATCATCAATGATGTCTGTATATTTTTAAATGAATGAATGAGTTCTTATGAAAATTGGACACTGGATAAAATTAATTCTCTTCAATTTGCTTTTATTGATTCCTGAAATACTCAGCTGTGCTGAGTACCCTCATTATGCCAGATTTTAACACTGGTGAACAAAACCCTCGTTTCCACATTCAAAAATCTTGAATCATCTGGAAGAACACGATCCAAAAGTCATAGCTCACAGGCCTGCTGCTCTTGAGTAGACAAGCAATACTGCTTAGACTTTCAAGTTACATGTAGTTAGTATTATTAGAACTTTATAATCTGGTCAATTTGAATTAAATAATTCTGTTTCAAAATTCAATTTAATTCTAGTTCAATTTTGCATTCTCTGTTTTTTTTTCTTTTGTAATTTTAAGACATGTAACAAATAAAAAGAATTATTCTTAAAAACATAAAATACTTCAACATTGTGAGAATTAAGCATGTGATTTATAACTATGTTTCACCTTTGAACACTGCTAGTGTGAATGTAGACTAGTTCAGCCCACCAAAATATAGCAATATATGTGTTCTAAGAAAAGGTAAAGTGAAGACGAGTAAAGCAATAGAAAAAAACTCAATGGAATAGAAAAATGTTTAAGTAGCTCACATTCAGGGGCTTCATCATAATCACTTTACCTAAAGTGGATGGGATAAGTACATTGCATACTTAAGAGAGTATTGCATACTTAAGAGAGTGAGAAAGATTGAAAATATTGTCTATGTTCAGGACAGTAGATATCAAGTAACAGTGAGTGGAGCTGAAATTGGAATCATAGGCTTTTAGCCTTCTTATTAGGTGAGCGTCTGTGTTAATATCTAAGTGGAAATTGGAAGGGGAATAAATATTGACAGATATCTTAAAATATCTGAGAAGGGTTCAATATGCTAATGAGATTAGAATTAAGTTGAGTAGCTCTCTTGCCCACCTGTGATTATGCAGGTGTCTCTCCTTTTTTTTTTTTTCTCCTCTTCCTAATAAACATGTCTTTTTAAAATGTTAAAATAACAGTAAAATTGAACTTAGTGAACATGGTCAATCTGCAGGTCATTACACTTAGGGAGTGATCAGCTAGTAGTCATCAAAGATATGTCTGTATGGAACCTCAATATTGGGGATTTTTCAAGAGGAGGAGACAGATGGATCTGAGTCTTATATGTGTAACTTGAAATGTAAGAATATGATATCACCAAGACTAATTTTTTTTATTTTTAAGTAAATAATAAATATATTTTGTAGGGTTGATGAAAGCAAATATATTTGAAAGCATTTTATCCATTTTAAAATACAGTTCAGTGGAGGTTTTTTGAAAGACCAAACTGATTATAGGTACATTCTTCAAAAGAAAAATATACTAGAATAGTGGGAAACACTGAGGGAAAGTTGAAGCAGAATTTTATGGACTCATGTAGTCATTATGCACCAGGTTCTTTTTTGTGCACTGGACAAATAGTGAACAAGTGATTCATTAAGCTTATATCCAAGTGGGATGAAGCAGATAGTAAAATAAATTGGGTAATGTATATTATGTTAGATCGTCATAAGTGCTAAGGATAATTATAGATCATTGGAAATAGATAGGGATTATTGGATTGTGCAGTTTAAATTATGTGGGCAGCAAAGATGGAATAGACATCATGGAGCCTCAGAACATCTTTCTATTTCTCTGCTAGGATGAGCCATCATCTCTTCACAGTGCAGTCATCACATAAATTAACTCTCTCTCATCCCTCTACTCAAGATTTTAATTGAAGGGAGAAGAAAGTCTGGTTGACTCAAGCTAGAACTCATTCAATCATAACTCCTTGCCTTCTCTCAGACTTGTGCAATGATTGTCCACCCACTTTCCCAGTAAATACAGTGAGGTACTCCACAGACATTCTCAACCAGACTTTAGACATCCTTAAAACATAGAAATCCCCATCACATTTCAGTATTCCTTTTTGCGCCTAGAATTTTCTGCATCTTCCATTCCCCAGTTTCTACTGATCTTCCCCCAATCTAGCTCATTCTCTAGAACCTAGCTCAATATATCTTTCATGAATGTGGCACAATGCCCTGTTAGATTTTGCCCCCTCAGTGTTGAGAGCCTATAAAATGTCGCACACTTTTATCATAATAAGTAACACAAATGAACTTAAGAATGCATATTTGCTTCCCCATGATACTATGAATAACAACACAGCATGTATTTGTTAAGTGAATGGGGTACTCAATAGATGTTCAGATATAGAAAGGACATCTATGACCTTATTTCAAAGGTCACAAAATGCATTTCCTATCAAGCTTTATGTTGAGAATATGGTGATTTAACTCAACATTGGAACTGTGTAACATTATCTGACAGGACATATTTGATTAGCTTCATTATCTTGTGTGTGTGATTGTTAGTGTTGTCTTTTTTAATATGATGAAGAAAAGTTAGAGGAGAGAATTTATTTTTGCAATCATTTTAAAAGAAAAAAGTTCCAATTTTAAAATAAATGTGTTTATTCATGTTTAAAGTCCACCAAATGATACCAGGATCTGTGCAGGTTATGTGAACACTATGTAAAAGTTAGATGCCCCATTATAAATTGTTTGACTGGCATTATCATACTATACAGGTCAGCATCAATTTTCTTTTTTAAAAAAGATTTATTTATGCAGAACTGGGGTGCAGACCAGAGATACAGGGGTGGTGAGAGGATACACCTGAGACAGAGTGGGGAGCAGAACAGGCAGATGGATGAAGTACACTGGAGCAGTGGGCAGATCAGGAGAGGTCTGCCTCGCCATGTGGATCTCCTCTGGGGCAGGCGGGAATCGAACTCATGCGGAAGTGGCTTAAGCTTCTTTGTGCTGTGCTTTAACCCGCTGCGCCACCAGGGAGGGCCCAGATTTTTTTTTTTTTTTTTTGCAGGAGAACTAGGGAATAGATACTTAAATATTCATCAGTAACTTCCAGTTATGAAAAAATATTGTATATTAGAATATGTTGTTTAATTGTTGAGATAAATTCATTTACCTATTTCTTTCTTGAGACAATTTTTAACTCCAATTGATATGTGAATTGTGAGGATTCCAATCTACTTATCATCACTAAAATAAGCTAATTAAATTGAAGGCCAGACCTCAGTTCTAATGACCTTTAACATATCCCTCCTTTAGGGCATAGTTTGTCTCAGAATTTCCAAATTCAGACTTAATCGTTGCCATGTCAAGAAAGATATTTATCCAGTGTTAATTAAAGATTTATCTGTCACCTAAAATTGTGCAAAATGAACCAGAACTTTTACATAACCCATTACAATAAATGTGACCAGTTATTTTTATCAAAATTCTGTTTTATTTAGAGTTGAATTAAAATTAAAAAATAAATGTTCATTAGAAGTGAAATGTTATGAGGTTGCTATTCCAATATCACACAATTTTTTATTTCAAGGACGATGCCTCCTTTTGTGTTTATATTTATCCCTTCAACTGAACCTTAGTAATAAGGCCCTATAATGTGTGACTTTGCCTCAATAAAATTTCTGCCTTTGTGTCAAGGTACATTTGTGAATTGAAAACTAAAAGTTCATAAGAAAACTGGAATGTTTAAACAGGTAGGATTGATTGTAAGTTCACTAACTGCTTGGATCAATTTATTTTTTAATTTAGTTTAAATAAGAATATAATTGGCAACCTGGTTCCCATCCTGCAAAATAAGCATTGTTATTAATTTCATTTTACCTACTGTAAAACAGTGGCTTAAGTTACCTGAATTATTAGAGTTGATTAAAGTCCATCTCCTGCAATTTCTGCTGTTTAAGAAGTGCAATGGTCACTGTACAGGTATTTTAACATACAACAGGATCTGCGCAGAACACACAATATTTTCTGAGCCATCATATATATCTTTGCATGTTATTTTGTTTCATGAAAGCACTTCCCAGCTTTCAGAACCAAAAGAAGCAGCGATATTTTTAAAATTCAAATTGTTTTACTACGGTTAAGTTAGAAAGTGAAATACATCAAAATATTTTTGGTTATATGTCATCTAAATCAAGTAACGCAGCAAAAATTTCAAATTGGCACTTACAGGAATAGTGTAAACCACCAAAGAATCAATTAAATTAGATCACTATTTCTCTAAATGGACACGTCCTTTCAGAAAAGTGTAGATTTGGTTCAAGAAAAATGAAAAGTCTATTGGGATGCCATAGTAACTGCAGTTAGAAATGTATGTGTTCAAATTCTGTTCATGGGAACTAGAAAATGAAAGAATATTCTAGCAGAAATATTACTTAAATTGTGGCTGGTGGATTGTGTAACCTGTCATTGCCTTCACTTAGTCTTAAAAGGAGTATGCAACACTTATACTAACTTGGACACCGAACACAGTGAAATAATAATCACTTACTCTCGTTCTGATCATTTGCTATTTAATGGGATTTCTATAAGCTTAATTTTAAAAAAAGGAATTTCAAAATTGATAGTTCTTTTGAAACACAAAGAAAAGAATCAATAATGGTTCTTATAGTTTCAGCCTAGAATATATTCCAATTTAAAAATTAATCCTCTGTTGCTCCAAAACTGAATTGTAGGCTCTTGAGAATTCTCTAATTCCCTGATTCAAACAAAAGCATATTGATAAACAGTATATACATCAATAGATGTAAGGCATGGCATGTGACTTTCTGATTTCTCAGTAGTTGATGATAAAAGAGGAAATGTAAAAATTATTTTCCCAGGGTAGCTACAAAAAAATGGACATGCAACCCATGATACTATTTTTGTATTGTTGTATTGGAAAAATGTAACATTAAATGTTCAGTTGAATACCATCTATCTCTCTGTAAGCCCAATTCATGATCAGAGATCTGACATATTAAGTCAATCTCTGATTAACAGGTGAAAGTCAAAGGTACAATTGCTACTGAAAAAGTCTCCAGCTTAGAAGAATGAACATATTGTATTTATTCTTTCATTCAGTTTAGAAGCTTTTTAAGTTAAGAAATATTGACCACATTAGGGGCTAACCAAAGTTGTTTTAGTAGCAATAGATTGTTATTTTTTTTAAGATTTGTGTATTTATGCATATAGAACTGGGGTACAGGCCAGAGGTACAGGGGCAGTGAGAGGATTCACCAGTGACAGAGTGGAAAGTAGAACAGGCAGATCAATGAGTACACCGCTGAGGGGAGCAGCAGGCGAGACAGGAGAGGTCTGCTGCATTGTTTGGCTCACCTCCAGGGCTGGGAATGAACTGGCACTTAATGTATCATGCAATAGATATTTTAAGTTAATAGAATTATGATAATTAATTGCTATTCCATGTAGCATTTAAATTAACAGTTTTGAAGCTCCTTCTATTAGTGTTGGAAACCATGCTATTCTTTTCTGTCTTCCTTAAGGGGTTCATAAATTCTTAGCTGGGGAGGTGAAGAGAGACTTGTGGTTGTGGTTGTCAGGCCAAACACAAGCTTAGTTCAACAGGTGAAAACACTGATCAGCAGAGAATAGAATGTGGGATTCAAGCCTCCAGAAAGAACCTTAACATAGAAACATACTATAGAATATAGGCCTTGATTCTGTGATTTCCCTTTTGAGGATAGTCTTGCTAATGCCACAGATGTTTCAAGAAGCAGAAAAAATGAATGTGCATATGTTGGCTATGCATAGATGTTAGCTTTCCAGAGTGGTGAGATAAGTCCTAAGTATAAAACACTTAAATGTTGTCATTAGCAAGGAATTGGCTTGTTTCTCACGACTAAACAGAACATGATGGCAGTTATCTACCCACTCTTTAGATTATCAATGGAATAAGGGGAAAGTAGGCCAAAATATGTTATTATTTATGTGATGTTCTTTTAAAGTTTTTGACTGCCATCATTTAAGTTAAGAAATTATAGACACACATAGAAAATCAGACAATTTAAGGAGTGTCATAGTAGACATTTTGTGTCTGCTCCCATACCACAAATGTAATTAATAGGGTAATTAATTCTACTTGTTAATTAATCAATAGGCTAATTAATTAATTAAATATGTTCTTGTCATCTCATGATGCCAACCAAGCTAGGTTGGTTCATATTATAGCTAAGGATCCTCTTTCTCTCTCTCTGTCTCGCACGCTCTTGTGCAAACATCTTGGACAAAATACAAACAGGTAATTTTTCAAAGAGGTATTGATGCTTCTGACAATAGCTTAAACATCATTGTCATGTTAATTTTTATTTCTGTAACATTTCTATCATATTTTACTTCTTTTGCATGCCAGCCTCTGGCACCAATGTTACTTAGGTTAACAAGAATAGACCAGTAAATGTCAGTTATAAAGAAAAGAATAAGAGAAAGGATTATAGCACTAAAGCATTTGTTAATATGAAGCATAATAATATTTTATATTTTCAGTAGATGAGGCCAAAAGGGTCAGCTCATAAATTAGCATTTGAACTTTTTATTCTGGCTAAATGAGTCTACTGAGATAACATGTTAATTAATGTGAGTATGTCAGCATCGCTCTTGGGGGGGGGGGAGGAAATGAGCCAGCAGATTGCAAAATAACAGAATCCTATAAAGTTCATAGCATAAGAGAAATCAATGAAATGGAAAGTCACTTAATATAGTTCCTTTTCAGATTTGAAATGGTTTATAATATCTCACCTGAATATGCAGATTTTCTTGTGTTATTTTGTTGAACCCTTAACACAATAGCACTCATACTCATTCTTATATCTAGATTTACTGAGACTTGCATTTTTGTGTAGAAGAACTGGGGTGTAGGCCAAAGGTGTGGGGAGGGAGATGAGAGGATGCACCAGAGGTACAATGGGGAGCAGAACAAGGTGGACTTACTGAAATAGTCTGCTAAAGATTGCAGTGGGAAAGACAAGAGATCTGCTCCCCCATATGTGGGTCAACTCCCTGGGTGGGATTGAACTCAGGCCACCATGGTGATAGTGCTCTAGGCTACCAGGTAGTCCCCACAATTTACTGAGTCTGAAGAAAACAAGTCTTCTATTGGCATATTTGTTATAATTTTTATGTAATTATAAAATCCCCTTACATTGAAGCCATAGTTTTGATCATGCTACAGAAAAAACACTAATTTAACTTTGGGCTAAAATTATTTTTCTTACAAATGAATAAAGCATTAGAGAACCCATAACACACAATAAGTCCATGTAATTATGATTTTGCATCATTTTTTCTTGCTCTCTAATTTCTTTATTTTGTACACACACACAAACACACACTCACAGGCACTCACAAGATTACTAACATATCACAGTCATAAAAGTAAAAAAAACAACAAGCCTCTTCAACATTTATTTTTGAAGTGTAGTTAACTGTTGTTACCCATCTTTTGTCTTTGTATCAGTTTGGTAAAATAATTCTTCATTCTTTTTCAGAAATGAAGGAAGCACTTTTTTCTGTTTGAAAATTGTTTCAACTATTCCATTTTCAAAATTACTAAATTTTTAAGACTATTAGCTCTGGGATGAATTTGAAAAATGATTAAAGTAGTAAAATAGCCCTTATTATAATCCAAGAACTTCTTGGAGAAAAAAAAAAAGTTTACATACCTTTTCTTCCCTAGTGCAGAAAAAAACTGCATTTCATCATTTAAGCACTATTAGCATACAGTAAAATCTCTTGGAAATGACATAAATACCCATGTGTGATACAGAATGGAAGTATGCATATTCACATACCGACAGTGAGTGCTTCCCGGCCACTCTGATCAGAGTGTGAGCTGGTAAATAAGTGGCTGTTTTTTCACTGGTTCTGCAAATACTTACATATTTAACATGTGTGTATTACAATCATGTCTTCCAGTATATTATAATCTCAGAGAAGTCTTAGGGGTCCTGGTAATGAAACATTTGAGTTACTGGTGTCTTTTCTGGCCATCCTGATGAGTAGGGTATGTATATTGCTGTATGGCTCTGTGATTGCACTAAGGTGATCTTGTTTTCCACAAACACCAATCCCCAAGGGTCATGCTATGTCCCATGCAGATATGAAATGCTTTTCCTTGATGGTGCAGTTACAAGTGATTCATATATATTTTGCTTTTATGTATTCCCTACTAATCCCCAGGGAGTTTATATCAAATTATAATAGAATTAACATTATATTTGTGTTTGGGTGAAGAAATATAGATCATCATTACTATGTGTTAATCATTTATCCAAAACACTGGGTTTAAGATCTGTGCTATACAAATTAAGAAGTATAGAGAAAACTTGGAACTCTAAATATGATTCTTTTTGTAGTCCAACTTAGTTTGAGAAGAACCAATATTATAAAATATTTTTATATAGAATCAATATTATAAAATAATTCTACAGAGATCATCTGTATCTTCTTTGAGAAGGGCAGCTCTGTGAGCTATGGTTGGGAGTTACAAATTGTATTTGGCAAACCTGGGAAGATGTCATCTTTGGAGGGTGATTTGTTTGTAAATGTGCTATCTTTAGAATAACAAGATAACAACTCCAAAACTTTTTAAACATTACTATTCCTACTATAATGGTAGATTTCCAGACCACTAATTATCTCAAGGGAGACAATATACATATACATATTTCTTGTCAGCTAATGTTAGCTTATATACCTTATTTTTGCATTACACAATACACATCTATAAAAACATTTTAAAAGCTTACAACACTATTTTGGCATTTTCAAAAATATGGTGTGGACTTACATTAAAATGTTTAATCGCATGCTATGTGAGGTAAATATATAAAGATGATTTTTATTATAATGCCAACATTTTCAAATCTGTATTAATTTAAATGTCAGATAGTTATATCTTACTCAAGCAAAGATCATTATTACTCAAAATAAATTATTTTGACATTATACATTATCATATTCATACTTTTACAAAATTGAATTGCAAACATATTAATAGATTCTTCAATTAAAGGCAAGTTGTGTAATGGCTTCAGTGAAATTTAGCCAAGTTACAACTCCATATTCCTACCTCAGGTTTTAAATAATGAATGCAGGAAAGTTTTTAATATCCTCTGACTATGCTATACTAGTCAATTGACTAGTGACTGTTAGGATGCACATTATATTTTGTTTCTGTTATTATACATATTAAACACACATGAACATGTTTTTCAAGAATGTGACCAAAGTTTCATCTTTGAAAAAAAAAAACAAAAAATATCATAATACACATCAGAGCATATTATATGAACCAGATAAATTACGCTGTGATATACATATAAAATTATGAGCTAGGGCCACTGATTTTGCATAAAACTAGAAAACCACCATTTCTTCAAGGAACTTATTTTTAAAGATTTATTTTTACATGTAGAAGTTGGGGTCTAATCCAGAAGTACGGGTTGGTGAGTGGATAGATTCACCAGAGATAGAGCTTGGTGCAGAACAGGCAGATTGAGTGTAATACACTGCTTAGGGGAGCAGCAGGTGAGACAAGAGAGGTCTGCTGTGCCATGTGGGTCAGCTCCTTGGCAGAGAAGCAAACTCATGCTGCAGTGGCTGTGGATAGCTTCATAGAGCTGAGACTCAACCCTTTGCATCACCAGGGAGACCCTATTCAAGACCCTTGTTGATTTATTTTCTTATGATAATTCATTTGGCTCTTGAGGCACATAATACTAAGACTATTTCAATATGTATAAAGCTTAGCACATTTATAAATTGTTCATATAAACTTTCATGCGAATTAGGACATGCTTATCCTATTGACAGATTTCATTAGTCTCAGATGATATTGGAGAATAATTTATGTTTAGAGTGTTTGTAAGTACATCTTAAACTAACCATTAAATCTCTCAGACCATTGATACTTGTAACTGAATTACACAGTTAGTGAATTAAATGCTACTTAACTAGAAAAGGTTTGATTTTGGTGTGAGAGTATTTAACGCTGAGCAATATCCTAGACATTATTGGTAAGTTTAAATAATAGAGGAAGAAAATTACTAAAGCTAACTCTAATAATGGCTGGTAGAAATTGCAGAAATAATGCTGCTTCTCAGAATAATTGATAAACTGTATAATAAGATCTTTGAATAAGAAAGAAATTGACTCAAGCAATTGTATAATTTCTTACGCTGACCCATTTTAAAGATACTTCACTACTCTAGTAAGCAGAAAAACTATCCATTCAAAAATGCTAATGGAGTGTCCCTAGCAGAAAGGATTTTAAAATATTCCTTTAAGGTGTTGGAATTTGGGGATTTTAAAACAATCTGTTACATCCAGAGCTGCAACTGTGCTAATATGGTGATATCATAATGAATAAAAGTCGATCTGATCCCTCCATTCATGGCATTTTTCAGTAGAGTTGACAAACAAATCAAGTAATCACCCAAAGTAAAATGTAACTATAGATCAAGGAAATATTCAGGTTTTATAGTGGAACACAATTACATCCCTCTTGATTTAAAAGTCAGTAGCTCATAAATCTCTAGCAGTCCATTGGGATTATAAAACAGCACAAACACCTGTTTCTTCCAGTTTCTCAAACTTTTTCCTTAATTTAGCCATATTGATTCTCCCCATGGTTCACTACTTGGTCCACTGGTCTCACTTGTATATTCTTTCTTCATATTTTTATTCAAATACTTGCCTTCACTTCCCTTGGTATTTTAATGTCATATTAAAACACCTTAATTTTTTTTTCTGTTAGTTCTACTCAAGAACTAATCCAGATATCCCATTTGCACATCAAGATCAGCTTAAATAAAATGCAGAATTGAGAACCATCATTAAATATTGTCACACTGCTCTGCTATGCTTCCTCAGCAAATATCCTTTGAACCTATAAGAATCAAATTCTGAACAGGAAAACCTGTTCCTGTTTAAATTATCTACCATTTACTTACAATGCATGCCTGATGTAGACCTTCAAAATATATCACTTTAACTCCCATTTTTCTAACTATATTGCATTACTCTTTAATATACCCTGCTAAAGAAATACCATTACTGTTTTTCCAAATAAATTACCACCAAGGCTTCTAAAAATATTCTCCCTGGATCTAGAATGCCATAACCTTTCAAGTGCCAAGTCAATTCTTATCCACTCATGAAGACTTAGCTCAAATCAGATGTTTCCTTCTGATTGAAACTTCCCCAGGCCACAAGCTCCATAATCTCCTTTTTTTTTCTTGCTTCTTAAACACTCCTTATAATTCTTTTTTAGCTATTGGTGAATTGTAACCTGTAATCGTTTTCACTTGTTATTTTTCTAGCTAGACCGTGAATGTTGAAAGGGCAAGAATTTTGTTAGATACTTTTTACTTCAAGGCTAATTAATTAGTCTATTACTTGAGAATAAAGATTTTTAAATATTAGATTATATTTAATATTATTGCCAAGAGGTTTACAGACTACTCCAAGGAAGGAAACTATGTTGGATTGGGAATGGACCTTAATGAGCTTAGCTTTATATTTACATAAAACTGTCTGGGACTGGCTTGTGTGAAACAGAAACAAGTAAAATGCTTAGCGTAATAATAATAATAAGTCATTTGGGATCTGTGTGTGTGAAAGAAAAGAACAGGGATCCCGAAAGAAAATGGTTAGCTAGATAGCAACAAATTCATAGTGATGTTGAGAATCAGTGGCTTAAAATAGCACATTAGACTACAATGCCTTATCCTTATGTTCCTATCACAGTAATATGTAGCTCACTGACGGGGGTACTTTCTGAGAATTGCATCACTAGCTGGTTCTGTGATAGTGTGAGTATCATAGAGTATAATTATACAAAACTAGATGATACAACTTGTTCCGCATCTATATTATATTTTATAGCCTTTTGGTAACACCATTGTGTATTCAGTCCATTGTTGGCTGAAATGTTGTCCAGGGAGGCATGACTGTATCTACTCTGTTGTTACTATGTTTTACTGTTATTTCTTCTGAGATGACCGTTGTATAATAAACATGTAAATGCCTTCCATGAAGGCTATCTTAAGAATATGTGGAGGAAAAGTTCACATTGGAGAATTCAGAGAGACAAGAAGTCTGGAAATGAAAAGATTGTTGTGAGAATGAACACTCCCACATACATTAAAACATAAGGGAGATTGCATTGGCCTTCCCAGAGCATGATGTAGGAGTAATAGTCAATATTACTTCAATCTCAAAATACAGGAGACCTGGGTAGACATCTGGCTTATATCTTGATAGAAGCTAAAAGTCTTATCAGTTCCTATAGTGACTGTAATGTATATCATGAGGTATCTTAAAAGCAATGTTTTCTAAATAGAATTCTAATCCACTAGTTCTCTACTCATAAAATCAGTGATGAATAGTAGTGACCTGTATATTTCCAGTGATGAATAGTAGTGACCTGTATATTTCTAATAAAGCATCTAACACTGATTCAGCATTATTAAAGGACAGAAGGTTCTGGGAATACAGAGGCAAAGCCAGGACTGTATATAAATGAAAGCAGTAATAAACATATGTGCCAATACTCTTTCCAGAGAGGCATGTGTTTCTAAAGGATACATTTGGAGTGGGACAGATGGAAAGTATGATTCACTACCGTGTGGAGGCAGACTATGGCTCAAAGACATTGATCTCTACTATTTATGTGTCTTATGAGAAACTATGCTTCCTTATATTTTTGTTAATAAAGAGCTTAACAACCAAAGCTTCACATAACACAGATATTTTCTTTACAAATTTTGTATTACAACTCTATAATAAACACCTTCAGTCTCTGGGTAAAATTGTAGTAATGAAGGAGAACAGAAATCTATCGCTTCAAAATAGTCTTTGGAAAAAAGGTTGATTTCAAGGAAGAGATTTTGGAGACTGCTTGGCAAAAGATATGCCATGTAAATTGCAGCAAGAGCATGCCCCAGAAGACCTTATCTCCTTTTCTCATTTCAGTGGAGAAGGCAGAACTTAAATCTGCATACCTTTTTCACTGATCTTCCCATGCTTTTCCCCAGAGTCTATCCATCTTAATTAATTTATTTAAGATGGCATCTGAAACCATGTGGGTAAGCTATTTGGTCATACAGGAAGTTTTTTTCCCATATATACATGATATCATTAAATTTCTTAATGACTCTCTCTTTCTAATCAGTCTGATGATTGCTTAATTGCAGCCTATTAGAAAATAAAGGCATGTGAAATGATTTATTTTGGGCCCCAACAGTATCTATGATAACATTAGTTTAGTAAAAATTCCCAGTTGCTGTTATAGGAGTCATGAATTGATATCCTAATTTAAAAGCAAGCAAATATTCTAATTGTCTTCCCCACTCTTTTTTTTTTTTTTTTTAATAAGAATAGTCCTTTGCCAGAAAAAAACAAAGAAGAATCTGGTCCTTTCCTTGTTATATTTTTCTTAAGTACTTGAAATTATTACTATATTTAGCCACCAGTTGTTATTTCTACTTTTCTAATTAAAATATTAGTCACATGAAATTTACATAGATGTTAAAGAACCTCACAGCAACTCATGGAATTGAGCTCAAATACCAGATTCTCTTTGTTCTTTCTCTATTTCTCTGCTGCCTCTTCAATTAAATATCTCACTGGTCTATTTAAATGTTAATCAATAAGTTAACAGTTACAATAAAGTGAAGAATATAGAATTTTGTTTTAGACAGAGGCTCAGAGGCATATTTTTGAATCTTGAATTTGATATAATTCAAAATGTATAATTGATCAAATAAGATTTTGGCAATAAAATAGAAATGCAAATGAAAGTCATACAAGATGGCACGTTTCTCGTTTATTTAAAGTGAGCATAATTTCATAAAGTGAGCACAAATTTCCATAAAAAATAAATATAGTTTGTCATGAACAAATACTTTTGCTGCCAACAGTAAGATATAGGTGCTAGAAAATATTATTTCCTTTTCCTTTCCAGAATAACCACCCCCAGCATCTGCCATACTTCTTAATGCCAGTTTTAGGGCATTATTAGGAACCGTGAACTCAGAACTTACTAATTCTTTATATACTAAAGAAAAAAATAATTGCAGTATCAAAAGATCCCTGGGTCACTGCAACTCAAACTTCCCAGACCCCACAACCCTAACATACTAAATCTAGTGCTATCCAATGTGATGTTTATTTTTATTCATAAAATGAAATGTGTGTATAATTCAATGAAATATATATTTTTAAGATGAATATCACTATGGATGATAGTGACTGAATTGTAAAAGAAAGGGAAGGCATGATAAATGACTTACATTTTAATACATAAAAATTCAAGCACTTAAAAGTCAGGTACCTTTATTTAGATAAAGGATCTATTTGAATATGACAGATGAATTATGTTATGTTGGCAACTGGGAGTGGAGCATTCCAAATGTTTTCAAATAAAATTAAGAACAGAGTCTATTCATTGTTCCCTTTGCTACTCTAATATTGTTACATCCAGTCCTTCTGATATGACAAAGAAGTTGTTGTAGATGAGAAGTAGGTAGGTAGGTAGGTAGGTAGGTAGACAGACAGACAGACACATACATATATACAGTCAAATATACAAAGATAGATGGCAGACTGATCTGTATTGTTTTCTTATGTCTTCTGTAGTAAATTGCCACAAACTGGGTAGCAAAAAAACACAGAAATATATTCTCTCACATAATGGAAGTTACAAATATGAAATTGAGGTGTTAGCAGAACTATACACCCTCCCAAAGCTCTAGAAAAAAATACATGCCTTAACTCCTCCTCTTTTAATGATTGTAGACCTTCCTTGACTCCTGGCCTCATCACTCTAATCTTTACTTCTGTGGTTATTGCCTTCTCTCTTTCGGTCACAAAACTACCTATGATTCTCTCTTTAAAGGATATTTGTGATTGCCTTTAGGGTCCACCAGGATAAATAAGGTTCAGCTACGCTCAACTTTCTTAACTTTTTTTTTTTTAAGATTTATTTATTTGTACATACAGAACTGGGGTACAGGCCAGAGGCTCAGGGGTGGTGAGAGGCTTCACCAGAGACAGAGTGGGGAGCAGAACAGGCAGATCGACGAAGTACACTGCTGAGGGGAGCAGTGGGCGGGTCAGGAGAGGTCTGCCACGCCATGTGGTCACCTTCGGGGAAGGCGGGAATCGAACTCATGCAGAAGTGGCTTTAGCTTCTTAATGCAGTGCTTTAACCCGCTGCGCCACCAAGGAGGGCCAACTTTCTTAACTTTAATCACATGTTTTGCCAATGTAGGTAATGCTTACTCTTTTGTCATATAAGATAATATTCCCTTGCTCCAGGGATTATGGCAGGCACACCTTTTCATAAATTATTAATCATCCCTCCATTGTATTCCTCTATATCAATATTAACCTAAACTTGATTTTCCTTATATAGGTCTTTACCTCCTTTCTTACGTTTATTCCTAGGTGTTTATTCCTTTGGTACAATTATAAATGTATGGTACTTTTAATTTCTTTCTCTTCAGTCTTATTGTTTGCATATTGGAAGGCAACTTATTTTTGTGTGGTTTTTTTTTTTTTAGAACTCTCACTCTCTCTACACACACACACACACACATTATCATGTCATCTGCAAATTATAGATTTCTTTCTTTACCAATTTGGATTCCTTTTATATCTTTCTCTTACCTAATTATTCTAGCTAGGACTTCCAATGCTATGTTAAATAGTAATGGTGAGAGTGGACAACTTTTGGATCATAGTGGAAAGGTTTTTCACTTTTTTTTTTTTTAAGATGTATTTATTTGTGTATACAGAACTGGGGTACAAGCCAGAGGTGTAGGGGCAGTGAGAGGCTTCACCAGAGACAGATTAGGGAGCAGAACAGGAAGATCATCGAAGTACACTGCTGAGGTGAGCAGTGGGCCCGTCAGGAAAGGTCTGTTACAGGGGTAGGCGGGGATCGAACTCATGTGGAAGTGGCTTTAGCTTCTTATTGCAGTGCTTTAACTCAACGTGCCACCAGGGAGGGCCGTTTTCAGGTTTTTAACATTAAGAATGTTACTAACTGTAGGTTTGTCATATATGCCTTTTATTATGTTAAGATATGTTCCTTTTATACCAAAATTTTCAAGGGCCTTCATCATAAATGGGTGTTAAACTATATCAAATGCTTTCTTAGTTTTGATTGATATGTTCATATGGTTTTACCTCTCTTTTTTGATGTGGTGATTTCCTGAAATTCATGTGGAATAAAAGAAGACCCTGGCAGTAGAACAAAAGCTCTTCTCACTAAAACTGGGAAAATAAAACAACCTATAATACTTCCAGACTTCAAATTATACTATAAACCCATAATAATTAAAACAGCATGGTACTGAACAAAAAAGAGGCACATAGACAAATGGAATAAAATTGAGAATCTAGCAATACAATCACTTATAAAAGGACTAATCTATAGCAAAACAGCAAAGAATGTACACTGAAATAAAGGAAGTCTCTTCAGTAAATGATGTTGGAAAATTGAATTTTAACATGCAAAAGAATGAAACTAGATCACAATCTCAGCCACACACAAAATCAACTCAAAATGGGAAAATAGTTGTATGAAATACCTGAGCCATAATATACATAGAAGAAAACATAGGCAAGACACTTAATAACACAAACTTCAGGAACATCTTTCAGGACTCATCTCTAGCAGCAATGAAACAAACAAGAATGTAAACAACAGACTGCCTTGAACTAAAATGATTCTGTACAGCAAAAAGACAGTCCCCAAAAGGAAGAGACACCCATACCATGTACTTGACAGGGGACTGATCATAGATATCTACAAAGAGCTCATATAACTCAACAAATATAACAAACAACCCTGTCAAAAATTAAGCAGGAAACATAAATAGGCACTTCTCCAAAGAAGATATGCAAATGACCAATGGGATTATGAAAAAATGTTCACCAGCACTTATTATTAGGGAAATGCAAATCAAAACCACAATGAGATACTACCTCACACCTGTGAGAATGACTTAGATCAATAAAAAACAGTACAAGAAGGCTGGAGAAGATATGAAGAAAAAGAAATCTTCTCACACTGTTGGTAGGAATGTAGAGTTGTCCAGGTCCTGTGAAAAGCAATGTGGAGGTTCCTCTAAAGACTAAGATTGATCAGCCTTGTGACCTAGCTATTTCTCTCTTAGTAATTTACTCAAAGAATAATTACAACAGACGACTAATATAAAAGGAAATCTGTACTCCTGTGTTTACTGCAGCACTATTTACAATAGCCAAGATCTGGAAATAACCTACATGTCCCAAAACAGATGAGTGAATCAAGAAGATGTCTATTGTGTGTATATATATATATATATACAATAGACTACTGATTAATAATCAGAAAAGATAAACTTATGCCATTTGTGGCAAAATGGATAGAGTTGAAAGGGAATAAGCTATGTGAAATAAGCCAGGAGAAAGATAAATACCTGTGTGGTTTCACTTATAAGTGGAATATAAAGAAACTAAATGGTCAGGAAAAGTCAAACAATATGGATCTGAATTGCCACAGAAGGAGAAAAAGGGGTTGTAGAGAAGATAAAAATGGGGGAAAGAGCACAGTGGACTGTGTTTAATGGCTATGGGTGCTTTGGTGTTGGGAGGACTATAGTCATCATACCTGAGGAGATAAATCCTATATGGTTAAAAATTAATAAGGTTGTAAAAAATGTAATCATAAAGAAGACAATAGAGAATAAATTAATTTTTAAGTCTGCAAAAAACAAAAAAAAATTACAAATATAAAGTGAAATTAAACTTATACTCATGTCTCTAACCCTAATTCAGTATTCTGCTGATCATTCTAGTTTTCTCCCCTTATTGGTCTATTAGTCATTTCATCTTGCTCACCTTTAAGACAAAATCTGATAAAATAAAGAAAGGGAACTCTGTTTTGTCATAAGACTGTTTTATTGTCCTAAAAACAAACAAAAAACAACCTTTTTCCATCCTTTCTTAAATGCTGTAAGAACCTCATGGAAAATCACTGAAATGGATTCAGTTTACTGTACATTTCTTCTTGCAGTTTATGATTTTCTGTTGGCATTTGATTTCCCACAACAAAAACAGCTCCCTGATGGGAATTTCCTTTAGTAACTTTAATTTTTACTAAAATTACCTTGCATAAATCTGGACAGATGTTGAGAAGAGGCTCGTGCACAAGATTGTCAGGTTTGGATACGAAATGGATGTCCTACAGTTGTGTTCATTTGAATAGTATTCATTAAAAAAAATGAAAGGCCTGCCAGTGAACTGTTTGCTATAAAAGAAAATAAAATTGAAAAGTGACCTGATTCTCTGTAAGAGCATAAATTATCTTCTCTTTATAATAGAAGACTGTTTAGCAGTTAAAATACACTTAGAGATGTTCATACTGCTAAATTTCAAAAAACTTAATGCTATGTTAAGTAAAATTAGTTATTTACACACTAATTTTTTTCTTTTTATTTTTTAAAAAGATTTATTTATTTTTTATTTTTTCTTTTTATTTTTTAAAAAGATTTATTTATTTATGCATACAGAACTGGGGAACAGGCCAGAGGTGCAGGGGCAGTGAGAGGATTCACCAAAGACAGAGTGGGGAGCAGAACTGGCCAACTGACAATTACACTGCTGAGGGAGCAGCGGGCGGGTCAGGAGAGGTCTGCCGCGCCATGTGGGTCACCTCCGGCGTGGGGATCGAACTCATGCTGAAGTGGCTTTAGCTTTTTAGTGCTGTGCTTTAAATACCTGCACCACCAGGGCGGACCCTACACACATTTTTAAACTTAACATATATGTGCTTTATGGATAGAAATGTAAGTAATTTGTAAGGATCAGTATGTAAATAATAAACTTCAGAATTGTAAATATCCTCAAGAAAGAGATAAAGGATAAGTAAGTGAGAAGGTCCAGGCTGGGATTCTGTTTGACTTGTAAATAATTTTTCTAAAGACAAATTTAAAGATAATGTGAAACTTCTCTAAAATCTTTAAATTTTCAAACTTCACTTCATAATATTTCTGTCTTTTCTATATTATTTTCATTGAAATGCACTAAAATACCTAAATATTCTAAAATAAGAATATATGAATATGATTTATTTTTATATGTGAGGTTTGTTTAAAGACTCCTTATTAATCATAGCATAAAGGAATATAGGCAATGTTCCCTTAAAATATTTTTTAAATCCTAGTTAAGGCCATATATTTATTTTTAATTAGTAATAGATTCCCCCCATCCTGAAGTTCTTTCCTTGAATGAGAGAATTTTCACCAATTATATTATATTTACTTTTAGTGTTGCTTATTGATAACTTTGGTTCACAATACCAGATGTTTTAGGGGTATAGGTTCACCCTCTACAAATGTATTGTGTCACATCACCCCTAAGACCAAAGCCCAGAATCTTCCAGCATATTCTAGTAGGTTTCTTTCCCTCCCTCCCACCTTCCCCCTCTCACAGACAAACTGAGTCCTGCAGTCATATTTCAAGAGTGTTTTTTGGTTTGTTTTTGTCTGTTCCCTTGCTGTTTTCCTTTATATTCCGCTTGAATAAAATCATTCAATATTTTTTCTATCTCCTTCTAAGTGATTGTGTTTAGCATGATCTCTTTCAGTGTCATCCATATTGTTGCAAATGGCAAGATTTCATCTTTGTTATATAGTTGTGTAGTACTCTATTAAGATTTCATCTTTTTTATATAGTTGTGTAGTACTCCATTCTGTGAATACACCAGTCTTCCTAACCCTGACACCTAAGATTGTTTCCATACTTTGGCTATTGTAAACAGTGCTATGGTGACTTCACGAGTGTATAACTGTGTGCATACCCCTTTGAGTAACTGTTTTTGCATTCTTTAGGTAGATGCCTAGGCAAGGGAATTCTGAGTCACACAGTAGATCTAGCTTCAATGTTTTGATAAATTTACATACTCTTTTCCCTGTGAATGGATCAGCTTACTTTCTCACCAACAGTGTAGGAGAGTTCCTTTTTCTCTGCATCTATTAATAATATATATTTTTTAATTAACAGTTTAGGGAGAGAATATGTTTGTCAAACCATTATTCCCAACATTTATTTTTTAATAGCTTTTTAAACATTGAGGTAACATTTCTTTACTACACTAGATCAGATTCAGAAGCCCTTGTTTGCATATTTTTAGATGTATGCTACTTTTCAGCTACTACTGAAGCACCCACCCTTCCACCACAGACCTCGGATTCCATTCTCTCTTTCCTCCCTACCTTCTTTCCATGCTCCAGGTGATTCAGTTCCTGCAGTCAGTGAATTTTGGTTTAGTTTTGTCTGTTCCTTTCTTTTGTTATATTCCTCCTATGAGTAAAATCATCCTTTATTTGTCTCTCCTTCTGACTTACTGTGTAACATAACTCCCTCTATTTCCACTGATGTGAAAATGACAAGATTGCATCATTTTTATAGATTAGTAGTTTTTATTTTGTATGTATAGTGCAATTATGAAATGGGTAGAGGCATAGTAGTGAAATAATACTGATGCATTTGTGATGATTTTTCTTCTACTTAAGTCCACATTGTACTCTATTATTTCTCTCTCTTTTTTTTTAATTTACAAAGGGTGAATCATAGGAGGAAACCAGATGGCCTATAATTAGATGTTTGCCCTGCCAATTAGGTTTCTCTGATAGTTTGTTTCTGGTAAAAATGCTGATTCTGGTTAAAACCCCAATTTTCATTTTACTAGCTAGTTTAGGGAATGTTTCTTATGAGACTGCAAGACCTCAATTGATCTCACTTTGAAATATTTTGCCTGCTAGTGACAGGTCTCAGGTCTTTTATTATTACTATTAATTACGCATAGAAGAACTGGGGTATTGGCCAGAGGTACACAGAGAAGACACCAAAGACAAAATGGGGAGCAGAACAGACAGATTTACTTGCTGAGGTAGAAGTAGGCGAATCAGGAGAAGTCTACTGTGCCTTGTGGGTTAACTCCTTGGCTGGGGATGGAACTCAGGCCTATGTAGCACTGAGACTTAACCACTAGACTAATAGGGAGGCCAAGAGTGACAGGTTTTGAGGAGACCTGTCATTCAGGAGCAAAGTGTTATATATATAGATCATCATTTGTGAAAAAATGGAAAGAGTAAGTCAAGTATTTAAATGCTAGAATTTTACCTTTTTACCTACTTCCAGCCTGTTTCAAAAGAGATTAATTTTTTTTGTCTTTTTACTACCTGAGACAATTATCATTTATTATTTAATATTCCATGCTTATTTCAGGTTAATTTTTGTTTCATTTAAAATATGCCCTTTAGCTTCCCACTTAGGTTTTAGGGCTATATTAGACAAACAGTATATGCCTGAATATTGGTATTTACTGATGCAAAATCAAACTGGTTAAACACTGACAGGAACTATTCATGATTTTAGGAAAAAATTTGACTTTTATATATTATTTATGTTATTAATATAAAATTTCAAATTTTAAGAGACAGTTTCTACTATTTATATTCTGTAATAAATTCATAACAGAAGAAGGGGAAAGAAGATTTATCTTTAGATGGTATTGAAAATAGAGTTGTTGATGCTTTTTAGTATGATACTTGAGTAGTTTGGCAAATATAATTAAAAGCTTTATTTATAAAGCACAATAAGAGCCTGGGAGACAAATTGCAGTTTAAACGTGATATTAAATATTCATGAGTATGTAAGAATAAAATTTGGAAATTATATTGAGCCAGTGAGAATTACTATGTTGATAGTTCAAAACAGATGATACATTTGTCTTGTTTCATGTTAATCTTCGACTAATCTGATCTGGAAGTAAATAATAGTTGTCAGCTTTGTTGTTTTTATTGATGAATGTTAAGTGTTTTGATAATTAATTCTAACAGAGAATGTCGCACATACTGAGGAGCTGACTTTATTTATAACATTCATATTTTCACTGAAGACTTAGCTTTCATGATGTGTGAAAATGAACTTGAACAACAAATTTGAAAATCTGGTTTTGTTGTCTTTTCTGACATGTCTGATTTAGGGAAGTTACTGGTAGCACAATTGTTAATAATGTTTTTCATATTTGTTACCTTGTATTTTATTCTGGCTTTACATTTGAAAGGTAGATTTGTACTCAGCTGTAACAAAGGCAGCATAAATGAGTTTTGCACATTATAAATCTCAATAGAACTGAAACTCCATCCTAATTCCTAAGTAATAAAGAAAATGAACATTCTGTAAATTACCATGCTTTCTATAATGAATATATTCGTGTTCTTATTCTTGAGCCTACATTCCTCATGTGAAGAAGTATGCCATAGTGTCAATAAGAAACCTCACTCATCGTTAAGAGTCTTAACTTTTACAAAATTATTTAGGATTTCTTTTCTTTTCATTGGCATGAGGGTGGGATTCTGTCCATAGTCATGAACTCCTTTGTTGCTTTGCTTACAAGCGACGGACTCAAGTGAGTTAGGTCAAAAACTGTGAATATTGGAGTCTCCCTGGTGGCTCAAGGGGTTAAGCCTCAGCACTATGAAGCAATAGCAGTCACTGCAGCACAAGTTCCATCCCTGGCCAGGGAGCTGACCACATGGCACAGCAGACCTCTTCTGTCTTGCTGCCTGCTCCCCTTAGCAGTGTATTTCAGTACAGCTGCCTCACTCTTGTCTCTGGAGGGTCCTCATACTCCCTGCACCTCTGGCCTACACCCCAGTCTGATATGCATAAATAAGTAAAAATGAATCTTTTAAAATTTTCAAAAAGACTGTGAGTATTAAATATTAATATTAAATCCTCACAGTATTAAATACCACAGATGCTTAGAAGTCCTCACAATTTCGTGGATGGGAATTAAAGGACCACCTAAGTTCATGACTACTAGGCCTTTGGGAGCTGAACTGCTCTGACGGTCTGTCTCTCAGGAACTACATGATGCTTACCTTATTTTCCTTTTTTATGTCTGCTCTTTCCTCCTTTGTCTACAAATTGGCTTAGTCACCAGTATGCAGAAGCCTGAAAATATCTACCCCAGAACCCAGAGATACACAATCTTTTAGCTATAAGATCTCTAGCTCACTAGTAGCAATCTCTTTAAATCTCTCATTTGCTTGGATCAGCTCTTCTGTTCAGCCAGACCACCCAAGTCACAAGCTTCTTAACATAAATGTCATCATTGCTTTTATTTCAGAAGACTATTTTTTGATCCAACTAACTGTGGCCAGAGGTTGTGCTTGGGGAGACAGGACTGCATTAAAGATCATGCTGACATTTTAGGAACTGGAACAGCTAGTTACCAGGAAACATGTACATTGCATTCATTTTATTAATTTATGTCTGTTCAGTCATTTTTATGAATGATGTAATTAACCTGACTTTTGATCCCTGAATTTCCTTTTAATATTCAAATTTATAGAAAATAACTTCATTAACCTGTCCCAATGTTATACCTGAAATCCTACTGGTATCTGATGATGGTGATTGCTCAAATTTGGTTCATTTGATCAATTTTGCCAAATCTGTTTGGTTTCTTGTATATCTTGCAAAGATTTAATTTTAGAAAAATTTAATAAGATCTATCTTAGTGTTACTGAAAAAAAATCACAATTGTCTTTTTTCAGAGTTGATTGTATAAAGTATAATTTGTGGACTCATTAGTGTACATGTAATTGTAGATTGCTCAGTGACTGTTGTATATGTAAACTACATATTTCTGTTTTATTCATGCTGCTGATTCTGTTGTGTGGGTGAATACTGCAGTCCCATGATTCTGAGAAAAAATAAAACTTGACTTTGCACATTCCTCTGCAGCTGATTATAGAGATAATTTTTCTGATGTTGCTGTTGAAATATTTTTAGTGACACTTTTTGAAGACTAAGTTTTTAGTGGAATATTGCTATTTACTTATTATTTAGTTACAGACTAGTGAACTTAAATTATATTTTGTAGGCATAGACTATTATAAAGCACCTTTGCTGAAGGATGAAAATATTCAGTGCTCAGCAATCTAATGGAATTCTTATTTTCCCCATTGTCTAGAACTCCTTTCATTTCGTTTCATACCTACCAGTTGTGTTTGACTTGCTTCTGCTTACAAATCACCTCAGTTCAAAACAAATTATGTCTCTAAACAGACTATATACACATGAATATATGAAGTATGTATGGGTATTTCCTTCAGTAGAAAGCGTATACTTGGACTTGCTCTACTCTGGAAGCAGGGTTTTGTGTGACTTCCGAATTCCTGTGACATTTATCACTGTCTGGGTTCATGATTCTTTCAGTCCAACTGTCTGCTTCAAGACTGCACCCTAACATCCTGATGACTGATGGTGACTGCCCTAATTTTGACTCACTTTATCAATTATTCTGTCAATTCATTCACCAACAGCTATTAAGTATTTACTAAGACTCACACATTATTCTAGACCTGGGAAACTGAAATGAATAAAATAAATTGCATCCCCTTGTGCAGTGTACATTTTATGGGAATAACTATATATAAAAATGGTAAACATATAAACAAAAGATGTGGTTAATCAGATCATCACTAAGCACTAAAGTGAACAGTAAAATAAGAAATAGCCCTGGAAGTAACAAGGGAAGCTTATTGTGATTACATTTGGACTGAAGCTCAAAAGAGACTAGGGACTGTGTAGTAATGTTCACTGCTGAGGCCTATATTTTTACAGAAAGCTCTTGGGTTTCTTATTTTTTATCAATGACAGTATTGTGTGTACAAGTGTACTAAAACCATATGTAGGAATTTTACTGTGTAAGTTTATCATTTATGTCAATAACAAAATATGGACTGATTGTGAATTTTCTAAGTGAGATATGGTTCCTACCTTCAAGAAACTCAAGAGTCTCGTGGGGAAGAAAGATGTGAATGAGTCCCAGTGATAGTGTGTTAAGTGTTATTGATTTAGTACACACTGCTAGGAGAACCTATATAAATGATCTATCTTAGTTTTCTAGTGCTGAATGATAAATTGCCACACATTAAGCCACTTGAGACAACACACATTTGTTATCTCACTAGTTGCTTGATTTAAGAATCTTGGTATAACTTGGGCATTGTTTAGTCTCACCTGCTTTTAATTAAGATGCCAGTCAGGACTGAGGGCTCATCTGGACATATGTGTCCTCTTTCAAGCTCATAGCAGGCTTGGTCAAATTCAGGCCCTCATGATGGTAATTTTGAGACCCTTAGCTCCTGGATGATGCCTTTAATTCCCTTCAAAGCCAGCTGAAAAGAAAGGCTTTTTACCAGATAAGGCTTTTTTTACCCACTAAGGATAACACTCCTTCTGATTAACTCAAAATTAATTTGTGACCTTTATCATGTATGCAAAATGTCTTCACCTTGCCAAATTCCATTGGCCAGGAACAGCTAGCAGGTCTTATTCAAGGAACAGGATATATACAAAGTAAACAAGGGGGGGGGGAGTCAAGTTTATCCACCACTAGAATCAGATTGACTCTTAGCTAAAGGATATTATTATAAATCTTCAGCTTACCTGGTTCAGTTTAAGAGAGACCTTGTCACCCAAAGAACATATTTCATATTTCATCAACCAAATGACATCAAAATAATTTAACTTTTTGCTTATATACTTTGAACATGTGAAAAGAAGCACAGACCTTACTATATTTCTTAAACTTTTTTCTTCCCCATCCACTGTCCTCATGAACTTCAGTTGCCTTCTTCCTTCTCTTTGTAAACTATTTGGAAAAACTTGTCAGCTAGGGCCCTCCCTGGTGGTGCAAGGGGCTAAAGCACAGCACTGAGAAGCTAAAGCCACTTCAGTATGAGTTCAACCCTCGCCCCAGAGGTGACCCACTGCAGATCTCGCCTGACCCGCCCGCTGCTCCCCTCAGCAGTGCACTTCATTGATTTATCTAATCTGCTCCCCACTCTGTCCCTGGTGAATTCTCTCACTGTCCCTGCACCTATGGGCTGTACCCCAGTTCTGTATGCATAAATAAATAACAAAACTTCTCATTCAGCCTGAAGCGCTACGCATTCTCCATATACTCCCTGCTCAAGCAATTTTTGTTTATTCAAAAATATAAAGATACTGGCCCTCCCTAGTGGCGCAACGTGTTGAAGCACTGCACTGGGAGACTAAGGCCACTTCAGCATGGGTTCGATCCCCGCCTGCCCAGGAGGTGACCACATGGTGTGTCGGACCTCTCTTGTCGCACCCACTGCTCCCCTCAGCAGTGTACTTCATTGATCTGCCTGTTCTGCTCCCCACTCTGTCTCTGGTGAAGCCCCTCACCGCCCCTAAGCCTCTGGCCTGTACCCCAGTTCTGTATGTACAAATAAATAAATCTTTACATATATATATGTATATGTATAAGGATACCAAGTCTGAGAAGGTGGGGCCATTTTTATGGGCAGGGTAGAGAAAGAAACTGATTAGGAAAAACAAAAATCTCTGTATGACAAGAAGAAGAGAAAGCATGAAGGGCTATTCATATTTTAGTACATTCAGGTCTGTAAGAAGAAAAAGGTACAAAGTGAGTGTTTTAATAGTAAAAAAAAAAAGCGATCTGTTTAAGACTTTATTAAAAGCATTGCAGTGTGAGAACAGCTGTAGGTGAGCATTTCACGGACTGTGCGATACTGAAAAACTTAGAAGATTGAGTTTTGTTCTGATAATTGTTCATGCTTCAAGATTCTGAGAAATATGTTGATACTATATTTAAATTAATTATGGAACTGGATATCGAGAGAGTAGTATTGGGACCATGGTTAGCAACCACTGGTGGGTTAATTGGAGTTTAGTAAGAGCTGTGGGATGGAAGAATTTAGATGAAGTTCTTGCTCAATTTGTGAGCAGTGGTGGGGGGGCCAGGAGAGGTCTGCCAAGCCTGTGAATCATCTCCGAGGCGGGGATCGAACTCATGCTGAAGTGTTTTAGCTTCTTAGTGCTGTGTTTTAACCTGCTGTGCTACCAGGAAGGGCCCAGAACACTTAACTAGATGAAAAAATGCTTAAAACTCATCACCTGCTATATGTGAAGCATGGCAGTATGTGAGCACCTGGCTAGCAATTAAGCAAAAACACTTTTTCTTTCCTCCCAGGCACTTGGTAACAGTATATGTCCAGCTTCCCTTGCTCTTAGGAGCAGCAATGTGACTGATATATATCAAATGAAATAGTAGCCTCAAAAACATACACTGGTTTCTCTACACACAGCAAGTAACCCTCTGACAGATATTACTAATCTCCTGAGCAAACTAGAAGCAACTTGGTGAAGACAACAGAACCCCCAGAGCCAGTGTGAAGTGCTCCCCCCCCACACTTACTAGAGAAACTTCTATGGAGATTTCATGGTTTCTCAGTTATGAAAGTCATTGTTACCATTACTAGTGCAGAATATTGTCTTCATTAGTAAGGGCATAGAAAGTTATACTTTCCCAGTTTAGTTCCTAACAAGCAAGCAGTTTAGGAAAACATTCTGTAAGAATCAAAATAAGTAAGACAGGTAGAGATATGGATCATAGAAAAGAGTTTCTGATAAAAAATTTTGAGGACAAGGAGACAGATTTAAGAGGGGTGAAATGCAGTAGATTTAAGAGGGGTGAAATGCAAGAGATCAGTCATGTTAGTGATGTAACTTTTATAAAGATAAGTCTTGCAGCAGTATGGGAATGTATGATAGCACTCAGCTAGCTTGAGCCCGGAGGCAGAAAACTTGTGTAATTTCTTATTCAGATATATTTCTGTTGTATTCTTAAAGAGAAGTCATAATAATGTATTCAAGTTTTGCTTCATTGTTTTATCTGAAAGCTTCTCCAACATTTGTCAGAGTTAAGTTTCATGGACAAATCATACTCTTTTAATGTGGCATTTCTCTGTGAAGATTAAGATTTTGAGAGTTTTGTTGAATATTGTTTGTCATAGAATATGTGTCTGACTAAAATGGCCAGTGCATAGGGGCCCTCCCTGGTGGCGTAGCAGTTAAAGCACAGCCCTGGGAATCTAAAGCCACCTCAGCATGAGTTCGATTCCCGCCTGCCCCGGAGGTGACCACATGGCATGGAGAACCTCTCCTGACCCACCCGCTGCTCCCTTCTGCAGTGCACTTCGTTGACTTGCCTGTTCTATTCCCCACTCTGTCTCTGGTGAAGCCTCTCACCACCCCTGCACCTCTGGCCTGTACCCCAATTCTGTATGCACAAATAAATAAATCTTTAAAAAAAATGGCCAGTGCATTTTCTATAAAGTATTTGTGTGTTTACTGAGAGTGCATTACACCAACACTTCCTTGGTAAATTGTAAATCAGTGGAGTCAAGTGATAAAGGTAGCCTGAAAAAATTATTTTGAAGCAATACAGTAAGTAGCTTAAAATACCTTGAATAATGAATGTCTTCAGTCTAGTTCACGTTTTATTTTCTTATTATTTTTTCAAGTCTACAGCTGTAATATTATTAAAAGTCAATTACATATTGGAAAAGTAATACTTTAAATATGCCCTTTACCTATTCTTACTTAAATTGCTTGATAAATATGTTCTCTGATGATGTTTGATTGGAATAGGAACAAATGCAGAAATTCATCCTTGCTCTTATATAACTATCTTTAATATAAATTTTATATCACAAAATTGATAAGTCCTGAATGTAATTTAATTTCTTCATAACATAAGAAAATTCATTGAATATAAAAGTGTTACTGATATTAATAGGATTTCAAAATTTCTGATTTAGATTACTTACTGCTATTCAAATTCAGACTTCAATAAAGAAAATAGTCATTTTAAGTATTTATTGAATATATAGGTTGCATTTACAATTATGGATCAGACATTTCAGGTACTTGCAGTATATCGTATCTTTTTAAAAATATTCTTAGTGAAGATCAGAGTGATTTCCAGCAACTAAATTTGATGATAAATATTTCAAATGACCATTTACCATGGTTACTGTATTGTGTTTCATTTTTTTAAGGACTGTTATCTAGAATCAGTAGGAGGCTTGAAACACATTTTGATCTTTTGATAATGATCTTCAGTCCACACTTTCATGTACCTTTTTATACTTCTAAGATGTGTCAAAATACATTGTTTTCCATTAAGGTTGTTCATTTAGTTATACTCTGGTGATTGTCTAGTAAAAAATGTAATACTGCTCTTTTAAAAAAATGTTCCATAATTTTTGAATTTATATAATTCTCTAACATACAAAATTCACATAAAAGTCTTTATTATTATCTTTTGCAATACTTAGATGATGAGGCATTCACCTAACTCGCCTGCCTTCCTCTAAAAATGCACTAGAATGCTTTTCCCTTGTACTTCCAATCTAATGCAGTTCCTCTCCTTGGGCTGCCAGGCAATACAAGGCAGGAATCCTACTTATTTACTTCATTGTTTTTCTGAGCATCCTTATACTCTGTTCCCATCACACTGACTCAGAAAGTACTATGCTTCTCCCATTAGAGGATACTTGTGTGGATGCTTTTCGGAAAGACAATTGCCACTTCCTGACTACCCCACTTCCTCACAGCTATTCTTTTGACTGCTTTCTATCAGTCAGATTTCAGCCACCTTGCTGTCTTATTATTTAGTATTCTGTCAAAGCTGTCAAAATGCCTGAAGCACATGGCAAGTAGCCAAAAAAGTATTTTTTAAAGAAAGAAAAAAAAGGAGAAGAATAATTATATTTTCCACTAAACAGTGGAAAAAATTCCATAATATGCAATTACAACTGGAATATTTCAAAGCTAAATATTATATGTATTATCATGGCAAGTTTTAAATAGCATTGTGTGTTATATGTTTGTACAGTTAAAGACTGCAGTGTTTAGGGGCATATTCATAACACAGGACCTGAAACATTTATCTAACTATAAAGTTTGATGCCATTTAATATACTGTTATCTTGAGATGGCTCATTATATTAATGAAAGTAACACTGCTGTAAACAAAGTTACATGCATGTAAGTGGAAAGATACAAGTGCTCGTATTGCATGCTTATGTAATGTGGGTCTCTAGAGTTAGCTGATCACTTTAAATAGTTTTTACTAATTTAATTTTCTTCTCCATTTCCTATTAATAGATTGCCATGGTTGATTTATCTGATGTAATTAATAATTTGGGAACTACATTATGACTACTGAGAGGTATTATTTAAATGAATCTTTAAGTTCTTTCAAACTGTTTAATTTCCTTCTTTAAAGACAGATTGAAGAGAGTAGAATCAAATTGAAGAGAAGTCATACTTTAGTATAATATTACACTAAATAGCTTAGTTATTTTAATTGACCAATTTAAGCATGTACTCAATGATTTATCTCATATATTGTATTCTTTAAACTTATATTTTTAATTTAAGTAATTATTGAAAAGGTGGGATTTCTTTAGGGAACTAAGAAAGGAAATATTTCTAGGTATAATATTTAAGAAATAATAAAAGGATTCTTTCACATTTCTTGTATATCCTTGACTTTGCAACTTGAATTTTTCCATTTATCTTAATGGGTAGATCAAGTAGAGTTCAAAGGATTTGTGGATCTCAGAATTGCTAATTCTTCAAGACTCATTTATTCAGCAAGATATTTGAGTTCCTATAATGTGAAAGTGCTCTTATTAAACTAAGGGTTTATCACAAGATAATTATGACATTAATTCATGCAATAAATATTTATTAACCTCTTACTATTTGTCAGACCTTATTCTACATTCTGGAACCACAGTGAATAATAGTCTTTGGCCTAATGGGAATTATAGTTAAAAGTAGGAAAATAGGTAGACAGATAGATGAATAATAGATAAAAATAGATACATAGACAGGTAGATACATACACACATATATGATAGATATTAATGAAAATTACAGGGGAAAAAAGTGATTCAGAGTGCCAGGGGGAAAGAAGGAGTTACTTGACAGGTGAAGTGATTATGATGATGAGTCATAATATCTAAAATAGGTAACTAAGAATGTGAGGATAAGAAAGAATGAAGTTATGATATCCAGTGCATATGTGTCTCTCTAACGTTGGAGAATTGCTGAATTTTTATTATTTAAAAGAGTAGTTAGAAATACAGAAGATGATAATGAAATGTTTAGAACTGAGATCAGGTCCTCCCTGGCAGCTCAATGATTAGGACTCAGTACTGCAAGCTGGCTGCAGACACTTCAGTGCCAGTTGGATCCCTGGCCCCAGAGGCGACCCATATGATGCAGCAGACCTCTTCTGTCTCAGCCACTGCTCCCCTCAGCAGTGTACTTCATCGATCTGCCTATTCTGCTCCCCACTCTGTCTTTGGTGAATCCTCTCACTGCTCTGGCACCTCTGGCCTGTACCCCAGTTCTATATGCATAAATAATAATAATAATAATAATAAAGAACATGCTTAAAAAAAAAGAACTGAGATCATGGGAGTTAGGGATTGTCATTAACAGTACAAAGACATGATATTGAAGGTGTGTTACTAAGATACAATTGAGGATCAAATCACTGAAAAAGAGAAAGTCGGAATTTTTCAACATAGATATTAAATCATCAGAAAGTCTGACTGGAAAAAGGTTGCTATGAGCCAAGTGTTGAAATCTTTAGGGAATGGAGAATTTAGTTAAATGATATCTGTAAATCATTGTAACAAAAGAAAAGTGCTAGACAGTGTAATCTGAGAATTTGGGCTTTAACTTTGGAAGTTTTGAGGAAGGAAATAATTTGGAACTGGCAATGAACAGAAGAGTAAGAACTCCTATATTAGAAATTTCACTGGCACCAACGGTAATTCCATAACAAACCAAAGTTACTAGCTTATGTGTCGGGTGTAGTGGATTGTGGTCAACATCACCCACCCTCCTTCTAATGGGCCTTGTGAACAGCAGAATATAGAAGAGCTGCAACCTACATTTCCCAGAATGTCTTGCAGCCATGGGTCCCTATATAATTTAGGTTCAGTCTCTGCCCTCTCAGAAAACTCTCTGTGACTTCTGTCCACCGACAAACACACAAGAGACGTCCCAGGAGCTTCTGGAGCAGTGTAGCAGATGTCAAAGTAACTTCGCAGCCATTAGGTGACTGCTGAGGGCAGGCACATGGCACCATTAGGTGACTGCTGAGGGCAGGCACATGGCACAGATGTCACTGTGCAGGTTACCCACACGTTCAATGCTTCTTATCTGCCTTGCTGTGTTTTCCTGATCAGTGCCCTGGGTGTAAGAGAACTAAAGACTTCATGATGGGGAGAGAGATCCTTGTTCTGAGGGGGTAGATTGTGGATTAATTACTAAATTTCTAATCTAAAAACCATTTTTTTCAACTTGTTCTGAGGGGGTAGATTTTGGATTAATCACTAAATTTCTAATCTAAAAACTATTTTTTCAAACTCCCAGTGAGTTGGTCTTTTACTACCCTGTAGCATGTTCCCTACTAGAGTGGGTGGTTTCTCTTAAAACCCTGAAAAGTACTGAAAAATTAACCAAAAAGAACTACATAGAGTCCCATAGGATAAAAAGGTAGGGAGGAATTAAGGACAAATTTACACAAACACTTTTATTTAACTTCTCTTTGAACCTAAGAGGACTTCCCTGCCGTTCTGTAGAATGTAAGGGCAATTTGTTTAATATGCTTTCCTCTGGCAATGATGCCAAGTTCATGTCTGGAATTAGCAATATCTTTCATTATCTAATTACTGTGGTATTTGAGTAATATGGAAATGATCTATGAATGCATATGCATATCTTTTTTCTTTGATAAAAACCTGTAACACAATGCAAACACAGGCAAATTTACATAAAACAACTTTATTAGTTTTCTGAAGTTGCTGTCTTAAGGTACCACAAAGATAAGTTTTGGTCTCATTGAGTTTGAGTTGACTTTGAAACATGCAGATGATGTACACTAAGAAGCTAAAATATCAAAAATCAGAGCTGATGGGAGAAGCCAATGAGTTTGCAGAGGCCTGCACTGAATATGAGAATAAATGTTGAGGAGCAGCCAAATCCAGCCATGAGTCACAAATCAGAGAAACTAGATAATGAATCTGAAATAATTGCTGCAAAATATTTAGAATTTTTAAATTTATATTTTATTGATTTAATTAGATAAACAGTATGTTGAGAAATAAAATAATGTGCATTTGGATTTGTATATTATTTTCATTCAGCTGAGTATAGTTATATACATATTAGGTATTCTCAAGTTTTCTGTAAAACCTCAGGCTTTATCCTACATGTAAGTTTCCTTTGGATTTACCCTTTGCCAACAGGTCTGTTCATCAGCCTCATAGGAAAGACATGTGCATTCTGTTATAAACACAGTTACTATTGAATTAACATGTTCTATATATATATATATATATATATATATATATATATATATAGTTAGCATCAACTGTTTTTCATTACATGACAAATAAAATTTTATATTTTAAGATGTTTAAGGTAACATTGATTTAGAATAATTTTAACTGCCAATTTATTTTTAAGATACTAAATATCTTAAGTAATTTAAGATATTTAAAGAACAAGTGTTATAAAATTCATGGAAATGTCAGCTATAGGCACATGTTGTTATACTTTCTTGTTAAATTCCTTCTGGCTTCCAGAAGTGATTTTATGAAGTTAATAAATGTATAGAACACTGAAAGGAAGCAAAAAAAAAAAAAAGATGGATAATAAGGAAGGTACTTGGAATCCATAAGTGATTCTTCTGTATAATAAAAGAGTAAGTGAGAAGTTAAATAGCAAAATGTCATGAATAACAAATGAGTTAATTTATTCTACAATCTGTTATCAAGGAAAGGACAGTGAATTGAGGAAGAGACAAATACTAAATCATGCAGGATAGCTAAGTATAGTTACTTTAAGAATTAGAAATACAATTTATCATTGCAAAAAAGTCATTATTTTAAATTTCCAACTGTGTCAAAATGTCAAAATGTTTTCTTTAGTTGTATTAGATAATCATGGTATCTCCCTAAAGCTTTTTTAAATTACACAGTCTAAATAAAGGAATTTATTTACATGTAGAGAAATAAGAGAATGCTTAGCTATATTCTAATAGACATTGTTCAGGTTCTGTTATTTCATCATGATTACAGGTATCATTATACCTTCACACAGTGGACTATTATGCAATGAATAAAAGAAAAATTCTGTGTATTAGTTTTTACGGAATTTCTAACTGTTTCTCTTTCATAAATGTTTACTTTCTTACTTATTTTTAAATAACTTTAAAAATATGTGGCAAAATAAATTCTTAGAACCAGAATTATTGTCAAGGAGTAGGGATATTTTCAATTTAAATAAATACTACCAAGTTGCATTCTGTAAAAATTATAAATTTACAAGTTCAACATTTAAGGTGTGTCTGCTCTGCCTGTCATCTTATAATTGACATATGTCACATTTAAGACCCTATGCATAACATTTGTAATGCTATGAGGAAATGATGACTTCGTTTTGCAAAAGAAAACTATGTTTCTTGTATTTAAGATATTTATTATGCTGTCACCTGTTTGTGCTATGTGGTAAACCTGTTTATCTGTCCTTTACCCAGTTTTACAAATCAAAATGCATTAGTTTCTTTTTAATTTAATATGTTCATGTTTGTAAAAATTTATTTCTAAATTTATACGGTTTGAGTTTAATCTTACCAATCCCTATTTTTTTGTTGGTAGATAATGACACTGTTTGTCAAAAAACATGCAGTAGATTTTATTTATTCATCTAAAGGTAAATTTCACTGTTTACGTATTCCAATAACAAAGAAAAATGAACCACATTGTTGATATTTTAATTTCTATAATCTATTTTGATTTCAGGTCTCTATTTTGAAAACATTAAAGAGTAATGTGCATATTGTCTCCAAAATACTTTTTTGTGTTGTTAGAGAAAAAAAAATCAAGTCCTTACTATTAGTTGCTAGAATAACTAAGGAAAAAATCTTGAGTATTGAAATATGATAAATGCCTTTATTAAACTCAGTATCACATGCATGTTAATGAAAAAGAAGAAAGCCTTTGATTAAAATCTATAACTACAAAGTACATGTTAGAAAGAGATGAGTCTGTGATGTCTGTGGCCAGGACAAGTTCATTTCTTAGTTGCAAATTACCTTGGAAAGCAAATGTTCGATATGCTTTTATGTTAACTGGTGTCTGAGTTAAGCCTACCTTAAGTAACTAAATGCTCTTTGAAATTTTAAGGTTTTGATTTTGAATCTGAATACCTTAATTGCTAATTTATATAGTGTAGCACATGTATAAAATTATTTCACCAGCTCTACCCTTGTGTCCATACTAACTTATCTGATAGGATAACAGTGTATTAGGCAATTTATTCATCCTGTACTTGTGTATTGAAACCCTTCTTTGGGCCAGCCTAATGCTGGGCACCCCAAAAGATGAATAATCACTTTTGATTATTCTGAATTCAAACAGGAGTCAGACTTGTGTGGAGCAAAGATCCCAGAACAGAGATAGTTTTGTCAAGGAGGTGACAATTATGGTGAAATTTTAAGAAACATTTGAAATTCAATCAAGGGAAAATTGTAACTAAGGGCACATTAGAGAGACTTATAGATCAGATAGGAATGAAAGAGTTATGGCAGGTTATGAAGTATCTTTGAGTTAGTATAAAGTGTTTAAATTGTTATAAAGATATTGAAGAAACATTATGAGATTTAAGAGTGAGGGATGTTAAGACAGCATCTCTGAGATATATTTTTAGCTAACATACATACATTGATAAACACTACAAAATAAAAAAAGAATCAATAAGCAGGCAGAAGAACAATAAAAAAAATCAGTGCATGTTAACACTAAAAGATTCTATTTACTGTAATAATTATTATTCTTATTTAGTGCTATTTGGTGTTTTCCATGCATGTATCATTTCAGCTATATGAGACTATTGTGAAGTTATTAATAAATGACTAAGGTTCTTTATTAATGAACAAATATAGACTCTGTTGCCTATATTTACCAATATAAATAAAGGGCATGCAAATTGGCCTTCCTTTGAATCAGCTGTTGCTATAGATGTTCCTTTTCTATCCAGACAATCAATTTAAAAATAGTGAATCCTTCAGAGTTCCTTACCAGATAGATATCCCACTATAAATATTCATTCATTTTTAATTTTTTTTTGAATCAAGCATTAATTGTGTGCCTGATAGTGAACTAGGTGCTGGAAATACAAATTTGAATGACACCATGTTTTTCCTTCATAGAAATCTTCAACATAGAGAAGAGCTTGATGCAACTTTGAGTATACTTTAACATTGTTTGAAATTAAATATTTCCCAGTACTTATTAGATGAATATTTTCCTATGCTATCCAACTGTGCATACCTCTAAATTGTACTTTAATCAGTTTTAATTATAGATGTAATCTATAATTATAGTAATTTTGATTATTTCATTATGTGTTCTGAGAGAATATAATTCTTGCTTAACAGATAACTTTGCTGAAGGTTTATTTTTTCCCCCAGTTAGCACTGTCATGAGTAAGTGCCAGAATGCAATAATGAGATATTTGTTTTAATTTTTTTTTCAAAGGTAAATGCTATCTCCTTGATATCCTGTTGGAAAATATTGATATATGGGTCAAAGGCTAAGCCAACATTTTTTCAGAAGACTACTTTTGTGCCGGGGAGTTTTCAACGTTAATTGTTATGCTTGAGAGTATTTCAAAATTTTCTATTACTAATAATGACTACTTCCAAACCTGTTAATTACTTTGCAGTGAAACTTTTAACACTGTTTCTTTCCCATTTCCTAGTAAATCACTGTTGTGGATTTGCAGTTATACACTTATGCTACTTCCATTTAAAGATTACAAAATAGAAGATGATGGGGGGAAAATTAGTCAGCTAATTAAAATAATTTAATAGAGTCATCACCTTCTCTGGCTGAATTTGAACTAATGGGTATGTGTTCTCAGTTTGTACTGTTTTATTTTTTGTAGGCATAAATAGCAGTGTATTTTACATAGTGACTACAATAATCATATACCATACCATTAATTGAAAATAAAAACAGAAATAGTTAAGAGTGACAACTTTAGAGTTATATCCTATACTTAAATCCTTACTTTACTCCACATATTTGTGACTGTCTACTTCCTTAGTTATTGCTAAAATTGGCATAATTATCAAACTTATATCATGATGCTGTCATTAAAGTTACTGTGTCCTCCCTTGGTGGAATAGAGATGGGAGTGCTCTCTTTTATAAAGGCACTAATCCCACTCATGAGAGCTTCACCCTTCCGGCTTAGTCACCCAACAGAAGATTCACCTTCAAATTCTGTCACATTGTAAGTGATTTCAACATACCAATTTGTAGGCACTGAAAGCATTCAGTATGTAGCAGGTTATCTGTTAAAAAGTAAGTACAAAGACTATCTTATAACCCCATTTTAGCTGGGCAAATGATCTTCTAATTTCCTAAACCTGGCTCCTTCTACTTGCATGGTTCCATTTTCATAAACTAGCAATTGCTGAATACTGCACTGATATATATATATATATAAAGTGGTCCTGCTATAACAGGGTGGACCCAGGAAAAGGGGAGGTTCCAGGTTCTCTGCCCCACCCAGGAGGAGGGTGAAACTGAGCAGAAAAGAAAGGAGTCTGGAGAGAAGTCTGAGGAAGAAGGAGGCAGGATGGAGAGCCAGAAGGTGACCTGAGAGAGGCAAATGGAGCAGAGAAGAAAGCAAATGGAGCAGAGAAGAAACTGAGTTTGCTTTCTTCCTCCTCAGACTCCTCTCCAGATTCCTCTGTTCTCTGCTCAGCTCCACCCTCCTGGTTGAGGCAGGGAACCTGCAACTGCCCCTTTTCCTGGGTCCACCCTGTTACTCTAATTGCTCCTAACAATCCCTGTTCTTTGCTGAGCCCTATTCTTGTCATCCTTTTCTCTCATTGTTGATGAAGCCAAAAAGATGTGTTCCTAGATCCACAAATTTACTCCTTCTGGATCATCTCTGTTTGTATAGGAAACCCTGAAGTTCCTTATTTCAATAACCTGAGTATGCTTCCAATATCCAAATAGACATCTTCCTTTGTCTACAAGCATCACCTCTGATATTTACTTCCTCAGACCATATAGCCAAAGGAAGATTATTTGGAATAGAGGAGTTTCAGTTCATACCTGTGGACTTGTGTGTAGCTTACTCTTGTCATAGAACAAGAACTCAATAAAGATCCTCAGTAAAAAATTTTATGGAGAAAACACTGGACTAAATGGGACAGAATATGAAATCCTAGCCAGTTATTTAGTTGCTGTGATTTTTTTTTTTAACTTTTACAAAGAGGAGATGTAAAAGCTACTCCATCATTCAACTCAACACATTCAGTTGGGTACCTTTTTTGAGCATTTTAATAGTTTGATGCTTTTTTCTATAATCCACTGGACTCTGAGTCACAAAAAAATCATGCAGAAGAAATTTCTGTGTTAATACTTTTAAGTAATTGGTAGACAGCTAGTTTATTTGTATGTTAGTTAATAATTAAATTATTTGTTAAGAAACTGTCTCTCAACAAATGGTAGTCTGTCTCCAGAATATCAGCTCTACATTTAATCATCTTTTTTAACTTTAGTATTATTTTGCACAAATTGCCTCCTTTGTAGCTTTCAAAAACTACAAAAATCCAAAAGTGTTTAATACTAATGAATTTTGAACTAAATATTTTATTTTAAAGTTTGGTTAAAATGCATTTGTTTTATGCATAGGCATTTGCATGAATACCTAAGCATTAAACTTAGTATGAAAATGTTGAATTTATAAAGAGAGGAAAAGGAAGAACTTGCTCAACTCATCAGGGAAGTTAAGTTCTGTCTAGAACCAACAGATTTCATATTCATATCTTGCCTATAAAGTTGTCAGAACTGCATCCATGGGTGAGTTTTCATTTTTTCTTTTATTTTTGCACTTAGCAAAACAACAAAATAGTGAGTAATCCTATGACTATAGACTTGGCTAGCAAGAGTGTTATCAAACAATTTTAATTAGTCATGTTGTGGGAAACTGTGTACAGCAAGCCAAAACACTTGATCTATATTATGTGAACAGTGGAATTTGTCTGCATTTTTTTTCTAAAAGGCTGTCTGTGTGAAAAGCATAGCTGAGCTTTACAGAAACTTTTCTGGCCTCTCTCTCTCTGCCTACCTCTCCAAATTTCTGTAGCCAGATGACTTTTTGTGTATGTGTTCTTTCTCCTAGAGGAGACATTCACTGTAGAGAAAGCAGTGGAAGTTGTGTAAGATAATATGCGTAGCTAGCTCTTAGATATCACTTATGTAAATGAAGAAAAACATTTAAATTTGATTTCAGTTTCTCTAAGCGACTAATGAGGGAACTCATCACAAATGTGTAAAGGAGATAATAGGGCAACAGCATGTATTATCATCCAAGAAATATATTCTGCTTTTCGAACTAATATTCTACCTCAACTAAAGTATAAGCTTCATAAACTTGTTTCCCCAGCACATATCTGGTGCATGGTGCATAGTAATATGTAATATGTTCTTTAAGCTGTATGAATGAATTAATTACAGCATTAGACAATCAGGCCTGCATGCATATTTCTCCCACTACAGTTTTCTTAAAATTAGCTGCACATTAAATTATTTGTGAGAAATTGTTCAAAATACAGATTTTTGGGGACCTAGAATCTATTTGGAAATAAGGGAAGTGTTGACATCTAATGTGAGACATTGGCATTTTAAAAAATTCCCAAGTGAATCTAACACACAGTCAGTATGGTAAACCACAGCCCCATGGATTACTGTTTTCTAATCTCCTACAAGTGGCTAATTGTCCATATTTTAGGAACGGTGTTCATTCTTAAATAGCAAGTTTGCAGTTGCATATCACCTTTATAACAACAACTGCTAAGGAATTATTATTTTTTTGCATAGTAATTTTAGGACGATTAAGTGCAATCACTATTTGATGTTCTCAGGTTTATATGAAAATCAGTGGGGTAGTACTTGTGATAACAGCACTGTGATTTGATCATAAGGAAAGCTATTTGATCTACTTTTTTAATAAGTCTGGGCATGACTTCTATGAAATGTGATACTCTACTGGAAAGCAAAAAGTGCAATCCCTTTTTCTGAGAGAAAATGTGCCATTTTATATAATTTCTTTTATAGTTAGAAGATCTATTCCTCTTCAGATAACATTAATGGCTCTAGCTCTTTGCATCCTTGGCTTTTAGTTTCTTATCCACTGATCAGTCTTTACTGCAAATTGACAATAGTAGTGTCAGGAGCAGTAGGTATACCTAAGAGCTAGTGTTCACTTGTACATAATGCTGTATTTAACATACATTTTTTACAGTTTCATACAAAAGCGGAAAGGGGCCCAATGGTGTATGGTGAAGGATTATGAGAGCTTTGTTGATGGGTGTGGTATAAGTAATGTGCAGCTAAAAAGGTGTGAACTTATTCCCTTAAAGTACATGTAGAGCTATAAACCAAATGTTATGTCAGTATAAAAAAGAAAACAATTAGTAAGTTTCTCACAAGTGTAAAGGCTTAGCAAAATATGACTATGTAATATTAGCTTTTTTTAAAAAAATAGGTTGCTAGAAATTTTTTAAAGATTTTTTTTATGCACACAGAACTGGGGTACAATCCAGAAGTGCAGTGCAAGGAAAGTGAGAGGCTTCACCAGAGACAGACTGGGGAGCAGAATAGGCAGACTGACAAAGTACACTGGTGAGGGGAGCAGCGAGCAGGTCAGGAAAGGTCTGCTGCGCCATGTGGATCACCTCCAGACCGGGGATGGAACACCCAACGAAGCGGCTGCAGCCAGCTTGCAGTGCTGCATCCGGACCCACTTCACCACCAGGGAGGGCCCAATATTAGCTTTTATACGATGACAAGTATAGTTTACTAAAGATAATCCATGTTTCAAATGTTTGCCAAAGCTAATAATAGTATGCAAACATGTTTTGCGACCCTATCAGTTTCCAGGTACTCCTGTAAGGTCTATAATAACAACTGTTCAAAAAAGAAATACCTGCCTGCATGACAGAGCTTACATATTATTCACAAAACAACTTAAGCAAATATATATTCTGTTAGATAGATAATGACTTTGGCTAATCATAAAGCAATTTAAGTGAGGTAGTTTTTGGTGAGAAAAGGACATGTGAAGAAAGATTTGAGTGAGACCAGAAAGAAACCGAGATAAGGCAAAAGAAATAGTAAATGCAAAGACCCTGAAGTGAAATTATTCCTTGCATGTTTGGGTGAAGAGTTTAATACTACTATAAGAGAATAGATTAGGATAAAAATAACTATGGGCTAAATCAGAAAAGAGGAGTGAAGATAGTATGACATTGCTAGCAAGAGCAATGACTTTAGCACTTAGTGTGTGAGGTAAGAAGCCACTTGAACGCTGTGAGCAGGAGGTGGTGGTGCTGGTCTGACTCTGGTGTGAACCGGATTTCCTGACTACTGTGTTGAAAATAGTCTGAAGTAGGGCAGTGACTATTATTGGCAGTGAGTTTGACCTCTTCCCTGAAGCAGATTTATCTGAGCTAATCTGATTATGAGGAGCAGAGGTCCAGAGCACAAGAATCAGGTCCATTATCAAACATAACAGCAGTTAGGAAATCAGGATCACATTAACAGATGCAATTCAGAAAAACCCACAGCTCAAAGATATGGGTCATATAGGAGGTCAAGAGAGGAACATTATTAGCCAGTTAGTGAATGATGATTGGGCACCCCTAAATGCTATTTAATATCATACAGGTCCCAAACAATATATAGACTGTTACATTGATCCAAATTATATTTTGAAAACAAATAATTTATTTTTTACACTAAAAATTGAAAAGCTTCTGTTGTTTATCAGTAGAGGCATGTGTTAGATTGACATGATATTGGATGTTGTGTGCTAAAAAAGCATTGTGTGTGGAGTTTGCTCCTTGATCTTAACTCTTTCCAATATGTGGAGGTTACAGATTTGGGAGAAATGTGCAGGTAAGCTCAAAATGAATAAAATGTTATGGAAATTACTTAATTCAATGAAAAATATGGAACACTCAAGCACAAGCACTTTCTTTCTTGTGGAGCAGAAGTTTTACCTTAGAGTATAGGCCAGGAAAGGTATATGCTGCCATGGATATCAGGTCAGATTTTAGGATGGAGAGATCCAACTTCTAGGCCTATCGGTTGCTAATCTTGTGATATCAAGTGAGTAATTTAGTCTTTCTAAACTTTTCTCTTCGAATGTAAGTAGTTGATAGCAAATACCTATTTTTGCAGAGTATGGGAAAAGTGTATCAGGTAGGCACTCAGGCTTGTGGAGTGATCAATGACCCAGGCACTGAACCTGACATAAAAGGAAAGTTCCATAGAAATGCTGGGCTCTCCATGCCTCCTTTTGAACTACTTATCAGCTAGACATTTTATTTTTAATATAAAGCCCCAAAAGCTTGAGCATGATGAAAATGTGTTCTGTAAGTTCAAGATCTCTGTATACAAATAATATTAAAGCCAAAAGTAAAAATCTCTGTGTTTAGGTTCTTATTTTCTAGATCCTTATATGAAATTATTAGCTATGGGCCCTCTCTGGTGGTGCAGCTGGCTAAAGTGCAGCATTAGGAAGCCAGCCACAGCCACTTCAGCTCCAGTTCTATCCCCACCCAGGGAGGTGACCCACATGGTACAGCAGACCTTTCCTGTCTCACCCGCTGCTCCCCTCAGCAGTGTACTCCATCTATCTGCCTATTTTGCTCCCCCTTCTGTCTCTGGTGGAGCCTCTCACCCACTGCACCTCTGGCCTGTACCCCAGTTCTGCATGTATAAATAAATCAATCTTTAAAAATTATTAGTTATTATTGAGTGTGACTCAGGAAACCATCAGAAGCAGAAAAACATACTTTTTATTTGTACTTTAGGACTGTTATGACTCATATCTGCTCATTTGCATTAAAGTAGGTTTAGAACTATGAAAGAGGAGGCACTAGCTTTTTGAGGAAAAGTAAAACCTGGAGACTTTGTTAACAGAGTCCAATCTACATACAACTGAACAGCATTAAATAAGATGCTGTGAAACATTTGTGTGCCTTGAATGTTATTGTTTACGTAGTATTTGCCTTTCAAAAGCAGTTAAAGACACAGAAATAGCCACTACCAGTTATGTTAGGGCAGTTATCAAAGTATCTACACCCTAGGAAAATTGGATCAGGATTAGATTTGATTGGTAGTGTCAGGGAAACTGCACCTTTGAACCACTTGGGGAGGGGGTGGTGCAAGTTTCAGGGCATGATGGAGGAAGGCTCACTCCATATCATTTAGTTTTTAGCCTTTACGAACCGACTGAAGAATTTTTTAAAGCCCACTGAGCTATCTTCTGTACTCTTTATCTGTGGGACAGGGAAAATAATGTACGGAACGTAGGCTTCTCAGACTGAAGGAGGATCTGATGGAAAAAGCCCACCGTGGTGCAAATGGTGGCCTGTCCTCCTTCCTCCTCCCCTCTTCCTCAATAATAGAATAGGCTGAACCTCTGCCTTCAGTGTGAGAACTAACTGAGGAAAGTAGTGGACTCCACTGAGTCTTTGTGTCTTATTTGCTTTTGGTTTGAAGTAGATTAAGAGAGGATAGAGGGAAAGAAAAGCAAATGAATAGCTTTTTTTTTTTTTTAAGATTATCAGCAACTTTCTTAGCTGGCAGAGAAAGAAAACATGTCAGAGATTCCTTCTAGCTGCTGTGTTGATGATAATGGAGGATGGGAAGTATGTAAGAAACGGTGCTCATTTTGCAGTGGTATCATGGAGGCCTAGTACAGGCACAGGATGTATGTTGTGGCAGAGAGTGCCCATAGGTTTATTAAAGTGTTGGCACAGAGCCTGCAAAGGTTAATGTGTGAGTACTGACATTTTTGTAGCACCCTGTGAGGTCATTTATAATATTGACTTAGGACCAGCAGGTCAAAAATGCCAGCATAGAAAGCATACCAATACAATTTTTTTTTTCTCCCATTGCTTGATGTACAATATCTTTCTTTAATCTCCCTTTCCCAAAGGGAAACACGTTTTTAAATCCCCATCACTGTACTCCCCAAGAGGATGTAATAAGAAAGGACCATCACTATTACTGAATGGAGGCCAGTTTCTGTTCCCTTGACCAATAAAAGGAAGCAGAATTTGAGGAAAAGGAAAGTAGTGTAATTTGTCAACAAACAGGCAGCAGAAAAGTGTCTCGAAGACCAGTGCCTTGCTCCGTGGTGGAGATTTTTATGTAGAGTTGCATGATGGGGAGTAAGGATGGACAAGGAGCTGTATGTCCTTGATTCTGTTGACACCAGCATGCTTTCAACAGCCTCTGGAGGGCAGCAGTTCTGATGTTATCTTTGTAAAGAAGCTTTTTTTCTTTGGAATGTAAAAAAGTAAGGTTTATTAAATCTAGATGGAAAATAAAGGGACCAGGAGAGCTTATCTGGTAGCACAGAGAAAATGCTTTGTTGCCGCATCATCGCCTCTGTGGTGATGAATTTACAAGTAAATTCATAACCTCAGTATAATCATGAGAAACTATCAGAGAAATCCAAATTGAGGGTAATTCTGCACAAAATGTGACTCTTCAGAAATGCCAAGTTCATGGCAAACAGAAATTGTCACAGATTAGAGGAAATTAAGTCTCAAAAAAAAAAAGAAAGAAAAAAGAAAAGAAAGAAAGAAAGAACAAGAAAAATGAATATGATATAGGGTCTTTGTGTCTTGAAGTGGGTCCTGGAACAGAATAAGAATATTAGTGGAAAAAGTTAGGGAGTAGCATTGAACCAGTGTTGATTCCTCAGCCTTGAAATATGTCCTGGTAAGATGTTAACAGTAAGTGAAGCTGGGTGAAGGGCTATAGCCACTCTGTGTTATCTCTGTAGTTGTTTTGTAGATTTAAATATAAAACTATGTCTTAAATAAAGAACTCATAAAGCTCAATAACAAAGCAAAAACAAACACCTTCTCCAAAGAAGACATACAGTGGCCAGCAGGTACATGAATAGATATTTAGCTCTTATTATTAGGGTAATGGAAATCAAGAGTGTGGAAGCACCTCCCATCTGTGAAGTAGCTATTATCTGAAAGATAAGAAAAAGCAAATGTAGGCAAAGGAGTGGAGAGAAAGGAATTCTTGTACACTGCTGGTGGGGATGTAAATTTGTGTAATATGAAAATGGGATTCTTAAAACAATGAATAGAAGTACTATATGATTCATCTAATCCACTTTTAGATGCTTATCTGAGAAATTCAAAAATACTAATTTGAAGAGATAACTGAACCCACCTCCATTTATTGCAACTCTCTTCACAATAACCAAGTGTTGGAACCAATCTAAGTTTATTTCACTCAGAAGTTTAAGACAAAGAAACAAAACAAATAAACAAAGACAATAAAATAAATGTGAACTTTTAGACTATAAGAACAAAATAGAAAGAGAGGGAGGAAAATTGGGTAAAAGGGATCAATTAGAAGATAATGGATGAAAACTAGACTTTTGGTGGGAAGAATAATGTGGTATTTACAGATGCTGATTTATAATGCTGTCAAGCTAGAGCTGAAATAATGATGTAAACCATGTTATTTCAGTAAAAACAAGAGAAATAAAAAGAATTTGTTTCAAACTAAATTAAAAAAAAATCTATAGCAAATGCTGGTTTTTCTAACAAGCCTTGACACCTCTGGGCAAATTTGTAAGAACAGAATTCAGGTTTTTGTTTACTTTGCAGCATTTGAGATATTGTGCCCACTTCTTCATTGTCTCTTTTCCAAAGCTGATTTTATTAGAGAGCCTGAGACAGGGAAATTATAGAAAAAAAGGAAATGACCATTGTCCAGGGAAGGTGAAGAAAATACTTTAAAACTAGAAATTTGAGTGTTTGAGAACATTCAAAAAGGTCCTACCTATGAGAGATGGGGTTTTATTTACACTATTGTGTAAGGAAAAGTAGAGACTCTTTCTAGTTCGTTCTTGTTATGTTTTCTTATGGAATTCATGTGCTAAAAACATAAGGAAACATGTGTTTTAATAAAATGAAAATTATTAGAAACAGATTATAATGATTTGGGGAAGAAAATAAAGTGATTAGTCTCCTAGGAGTTCAAAAACATGTCATTGTTTTAAAAATCCTAAATTTTACATTGTTGAGCCAAAAATAATCATGAAATGACCTGAAAATGCTGTTTCTGTTCTTATTTTTATTAATCACAAAGGGCAAGCTCTAAGAGGATTATTTCTGTAGTCACAACTGTCATTGTTGAATAAAGCATTTGTTATCCCTAGGGAATTGGGGTGACTGCCAAATGTTTCATATGCATAGATTAGGGTTTCTATTTTGACCTCTATCATTTGGGTGTACTAGTTGTGATGAAATTTTGTTACCAGTTGTTGAATTAAAAAAAAAAAATAGAAGCTGTAACCATATTTTCCAGGGAGATGGGGTCTCAGGTAGAGAAAGCTATCCAGACGGCTCTGTTTACTGGGAGGCCAGTCTTAGCCAAGGAAAAGCTAAGTGGGTACATGATTTTAGACACCCACCTGCTCAGGCTTACTTTTTTCTCATCAGGCTGGCTACCAGTCTGTGTACTAAGTCATCTTCCAGTCTTACTCATGTGAGCAAAACAGCACCAGTATCCCATGATACACAGAGATGTAGATATCCTTTCTGTTTTATTCCTGCTTGTTAAATCATATCATACCATCTCAGAGGGTTGGAGACTAGAAATATTAAACTCTGACCATGTGTATTCAAGTAGACCTTATGTATAGACTCAAAATCATTGTTATCATTTTCCCCTTCACCTGAGTTTATGATTTTTTCACTACATTTGCTTTATCTGTTCCTTCTCTGAAACATTTGAAAGTTTGAGTAAGTGTCACATAGCCACTAAAGACTAGTCTCTGAGGGAAATTAAAGTTTTCTCCTGTGATAGTTACAACACTATTATCACAACATGAAATTTCACTTGGTACAATGCTGGGACTGTCATAGAGAATTTGATTGTTCAAAAGTTAGAAGCCTGAGGATGTTTCTGTTCTTGCTTTTTTATCCTGCACAATCAAAAATCCTTAACAACATGTACTTAGATTTGATAAATGTGAATGTGACATCCAAATATCTTAGGGTCTAAACATACAAACTTCAGCAAAGCTCTAATTGCATCTAGTGCCAGTACTTAGACATTTTCTAAAACGTAATATCCAATTTAGGTGAAATAGTATGTTGCTCATTAAGAAACATTAGTGATGGCAAAGTGGTGATAGAGACAATCATGGAAAAGAATGATGCTTATAACCTGGGTGCATTTCTCTTCATTTGGCAATTTGAACTTCCATTAAGGCAGGTGCTTATGTTTATGTTGAGCTTCTGTTTGCATTTGCAATTTCCAATGAATTGCAGTTTTAGAAATAGTCCTAAGAAGTATGTCCAGAAAGACAACAACAACAAAAAAATCAGAATTTTTCAAAGGGTGACTTTATAGTTCCTGAATCCCCTAGGTAGATTTATCTATGAATTAGCAGACATTGCAAGTTTGAACTATATATTCCCAAGTTACTTAATTTAATTCAATATGAATATATTACACAGTTATCATGTGCTCAATACTGTTAAGGAGTTTATTCATGAAATCATGGTAAATGTTAGGTGTTATAATAGGGAATATGAACATTTACACAAAAGAAATGTTAGCATCATAAGAAGAATTGGGTAAAAGATAGATAGATAATGGATGAGAGGGTAGTGAGACCATTTTGCTATTTCTATTTCTGAAAGACTGCTCTATAGCCTTTTATATAGTAGTGGAATACAAAATGGATCTTCAGAGATAAGTACCATATCAATAGGAAGTAATGTAGTAAGTTAGAAGGACATTCTTGTCAACCTCTACTTGTGCAAAATCTTAAATTGTAAAATAAAATGCATAGGAAAATTTCAAAACACATTTATAGTACATTTTCTGTTCATCGTTAGCTTAGGTAGGTCTGATTATACTTGATAAAAATTTCAGTTCACACAAAAGCTGCTAGGAAGTAATGGCTAAGAGATTATTATTATTACCTCAAGTGAATATTAAACTTTTGTCAAAGGGTTAGAGACTGTTTTTCAGGATTTTGTGCTTGTAGAGGATAGCAGCTATTTAAGGGAACAAGGAGAAAAACATTTTCAAAGTATTTTTCCCTTCCACTCCACAATCACAACTGGCTGATAATTTTCTACTTTGTCATTTTGATGGCTTTAATCTGGTGTTTTTAAACAATGTACAAAAAAAAAGAAACAATGTACACATGGAAACATCCAAATAAACAGAAGGCTGGAGATAATATCCTTGAAAATGAGAGAAGAATGATGTGCTTTCCTGTCACCTCAGAATATTTTAAAAAAATACTTTAAAATCTAAATGTGTTATGTAGATCGATTACTTATTCATAATTTCTTTCTTATTATTATAATACTGAGCTACTCACAAACCACTTTTTAGTTTTCTCTAATGATTTGCCACTCTGTATACCTAGAAATGCATGAACTATTTGAATAATTAATACTGTCCATTGCTAATACATCATTTTTGTAACTCAGTGTGATCAAGTTACAATATACTGTGAATGTGATGTATCTGACTCAAGAAAGGTTGGGCATTGGTGATCTGGTATGACTAGTTTGCATAAATATAAAGGGCAGGGACGTGTTTACATGATTGAGTTCAATGATTTTCAAAGTCTTGCGCTGTATTGTGGGATATTCCTTCATTCCATTGGTAACTTGTTCTTTCAAACCCATCAATATCTGCTCAAGCACTTTGTTGTGAATAGACAGAAAATGAAAAAAAAAATCATCACCCTTCCCTGAAGAGTGTTATGCTCTTGTGTGGAGAGCTAGACAACCTCACAAGTAAGTGTAGCTCCATCAATAGATGCTGTAGCCTACAGGATGCCTGAGGACAGATTTATAAATCCCTACTGGAGATAGAATTCCTTTAATAGAAGATAAACCATGTAAGTCCTAAAAAAAGAGTTGTTCATTTAGATAAGCAAAATTGAGCAGGGGAAACAGAAGATGTAAAAATGGTAAGACCGGACATAGTGTATGGGCAGTGACTGTAAGACTGTGGACTTCTGCATGAGGGCAAAGCTCATTCCAAGTCTCTCAGGAACTGTTTTGCACAGAGACTTGAAGCAGCATTATCACAGAATAATTGGATTCTTGTTTTTTAAGATTTATTTATTTATGCATACAGAATGGGGGTGCAGGGCAGAGGTATGTTGAGTGTGAGATGCTTCACCAGAGACAGAGTGGGGCACAGAACAGGCTGACTGATGAAATACACTGTTGAGGGGAGCAACAGGCAGGTCAGGAGAGGTCTGCTGAGCCATGTGGATCACCTCCCTGCCTGGGGATAGAGCTGGTGTTGTAGTGGCAGCAGATAGCTTCACAGTGCTATGCTTTAACCTGTTGCGCCACCAGGGAGGACCCATAAGTAGGCCTTTTAAATATCACCTTCAAGCTGTGGAGGGGAAAGGTACTGAATGCCTGGGTTGCTGAGAATAGTCTAAGGCCAAAAAGTATTCTGATCTTTACTGAGATTTAATTCTGGAGCAGAGAGTGGAGAAACACACAAAAAGCAGAATAACATGATTATCAATTAGAATTTGTGCAAGGAAAGCAAGAGAACTATTTGCCACGTTTCAGTCTATCTTAATCTGACTCGCATGTGTGCATATCAGAGGTTACTTTAGTGAAACTCCCAGTTATGATGGAGCAAGAGACACGTGTTCTTTAAAGAACTAATCTTGAGGCAGCAAAGTAGAGGGTGATACAAATTGTAGATAATGGCAGTGGGAGGAAACAGATAATCACCTTTGCTAATAAAATTTGAGCAGGTTCAGGTTTGTTATGGCCACATCCTCTTAGTCTGCAAAATCAAAATATTCTAAAAGCCTGGAATAATAAAATACTAGGAAAGATAGACCATCAAACCTCTATTTTACTCTTTCCTTGGAAATCTTCCACTGAAAGATATATGAAGTTGAGTCAATTTACAGAGTTTTAATGGATATAGAAATTTGGATTTGTTTAGTTGAGCTAATAACTTTCTGAAACAAAATGTGTGGCTGTGAAGGAAGCACTTTTCCCAGCATCTCAGTTCCTTCAGTTCTTAATGCCAAAGCAGAGTAAACCAAAACTGTAAAATCTATACCCTTGTGACTACTGATCATTTAAATTGACTTTCTAGGGGCCTCCCTGGCGGTCTTGAAGTTAAGGCTCAGCGCTACCACCACCACTGCCAGAGTTCCGTCTCTGGCCAGGGAGCTGGCCCACTTGGCACAGACCTCTCCTGTCTCACCCACTGCTCCCCTCAGCAGTGTATTTCAGTAGATCTGCCTGTCCTGCTCCTCACTCTGTCTCCAGTGAGTCCTCTCACCCCCTGCACCTCTGGCCTACACCCCAGTTTCTCTACACAAAAATAAATAAATAAAATTCTGAAACAAAAATGAAATTGAATTTCTAACTACTAGATAATTATTAATTTTATCCTTTAGTAAGAATATTAGCAATTAAAATGATCAATTCTATATGTAATTTAACAGAAGATATTTAAGAGATGAAAAGACTAAAATTCTGCCAAAATACAATTTGAAGTGGAAATTTCAACCCTGAGAAAAGTAAATAGGATGTACTTTTCTTGCTACAGTAAGGTTCTGGTCTATGATGAAATGTGGATTTCCAATTCTAATGGTTATTTACTTTCAAGGTACCATAAATGCTGCCATTATTTAAACTTATTGAAGTACAATTAATTTTTTAATTAATTAATTTATTTTTTTATTATTTATTTTTTTAATTATTTTTTTAAAGATTTATTTATTTATTCATACAGAACTGGGGTACAGGCCAGAGATGTGGAGGGTGATAGGATTCACCAGAGACAGAGTGGGGAGCAGAACAGACAGATGATCAAAGTACACTGCTGAGGGGAGCAGCGGGCGGGTCAGGAGAGGTCTGCCTTGCCATGTGGTCACCTCCGGGGCAGGCGGGAATCGGACTCATGCGGAAGTGGCTTTAGCTTCTCAGTGCGGTGCTTTCACCCACTGCACCACCAGGGAGAGCCCGAAATACAATTAATTTTTTTGATTCTATGTTAGTAAGATTAAATTAAATCAAACTAATTTAGTTTGAGTGGTATGGAAACATGATAACAAATAAAGCCTGCGAAATGTTTGAATATTACTGGATAATATCATATTATTAATACCTTTGAAAGTCTTTCTTGGCATTCACAGTCACCATTAATCCCACCCCAGAATGTTTTACATTTTCATCATGAGATCCTGTCTGATTGCAGGTAACTTTTCACCTGTTGTGTTTTTCCATTTACTATTCGGCATTATTGTAGTTGAAATTCAATCTTACTTCTGTGTCTCTTATAGCACCCAGCTTAAAACAGAATGGACAAATTTTTGAAATTGTTCATTATTCCTACATCAAGAGCTTTTGACTTTTACCATGGTGGCATTTTAGGCCTTTTGTTTACTCTTATATAGGACAGTAAAATGAAACTAAAATTGCTAAAATATAATGGAATTTTTAATAAGTAAATGACCTTTACCCAGACAATACAACGTTTATATTTTCCAGTGTCCTTTAAAAATACAGTATCACAAATGAAGCAGTAGGCGTTTTAAAAGTGCTTTCTATCCCCTGAGGTACTTCAAGTTTGTGCACAAGGACAAGAACTAATTTAGTTTTATATCTTCATCAAACCAAAAAAGAAAAAAAAAGAGGGGTCATTCTGTAAAGTACTTTCAAATAATTCCCATGTATAACAAGGTTTAATTGAACTTGAAATCTACATCCCACAAAACTGAAAATATTGACTGTGGTTATGGAAAAGTGTATTCTATGAAGATTCATTTCCTTCTTGATTTTTAAATACTATACACAACCATATTTCCTTTAGTTTTTTAATGAAAATTTATTATGATATCATTTGAATACCAAAAAGTCACCTTTTTCAAGTATACTTCAGTGTCCTTGAGTAGCCAGAGTTGTGCAGTCATTGTCACCACATAATTTTAGAACAATTTTTTACCCCTCCCAAAATAATACTTTTATCCATTAGTTATTAATGGTTTAGGCCATTAGTGATTATTCTCTATTCTCTCTTTTTCTCTTTTACTACTACATTGCTTTCTTGGTCTACGAAATTGTCTATTCCTGACACTTCATAGATCTTCATTCTTTTTTTTTTTTTAACCAAATAGCATCTCAATGTGTTGACCTACCAGATTTTTATTTATTCATCTATTAATGCACTTAGAGTAAGTTTCCATTATTAGTTTATTATACACTCAAATAAAAGTTTTTGTTTAGATATATGTTTTTATTTCTTTTGGGTGTATACCATGATTGCAATTGCTAGGGTATATATTAACTCTACATTTAACATTTTGAAGAAGAGACAAACTTTTTTTTAAAGATTTATTTATGTATCCAGAACTGGGGTACAGACCATAGATGCAGGGGTGTTAAAAAGATCCACCAGAGAGAAAGAGGGTAGCAGAACAGGTAGATCAATGAAGTACACTGCTGAGGGGAGCAGTGGGCAACACAGGAGAGGTCTGGCACACCATGTGGGTCACCTCCCTGGCCAGGGATCAAACTCACACTGAAGCAGCTAGCTTGCAGTGGTGGGCTTTAACCCACTGCACCCCAGGGAGGGCCCAGAGTCAAACTTTTTTAGTGACTACACCATTTTACTATCCCACAGCAATGGTGAATGAAAGGTCTATGTAATTTTTATTGTTTCAGAAAAAATTCTATCTTCATTTTTTGTAGAATAAATTTGAATTTTTATTACAATGTAATATATATATCATGGTTTTTTTGAAGGTGTCTGTTATATCCTTAGACTGTACACAGAACTTTAGGACTAGAATAAACTTTGTCCATCTTTGTGATAATGGGCACAGTTTTGACATATAACAGTCACCTTTAAAATGCTTATTAAGCAAAAATAAATAAATAATAATAATGTTTAGTAAGCAAATGTTAATGTGGATTTCATTTAATGAAAATGGTTTACTGGCTTTCTTACAGTTCTTTTCTGAGGGTAAAACAACTCTTCCAAGTGAAAGTCTTTCAATATGTATTAAAAGTAAGTCCCATCCCCTCTTATCTTCTCAATTTTGCAGTTTTGTTTTTCTTCTTCAAGTCAAGTTTCTTAGCAGAAAGCACTTTCACTGCTGAAATATGATATTTTTTTTTTCATTTGAATGAATTATTTTGAATACAGTTCATATTTTATGTGATACAAATCTAGATTACTTGTTTTTCTTTAATGACTCATTAGTGTCACATTTAATTATGTCTCTCACAAACTAGGTATGTGGTACAGAAGGAAAAATTCCCAAGGATAATTCCCTGATGGCTGAAATTATATTTTGTGTTAGTTCAATATCAGAACTCAATACCTATAAAAGTTTCATTACATTAACGTCTACTTTCTGCCAATATGCTTTGAAAGTCTGAAAGAACTTTCTATTTAAAAAAAAAAAACTAGATAATATTAAGCAAATAGACTGTTGGAAAATCAGTGGTATCTTCTGAAAACTTCAATATTGTGAAGGTATTTTCTGACTCTTGGAAGTATATAGAAACCTGGGTTTAAAAATTGATGGAGTATGCCATTAGCAGAGGAGGAGAATAGATCTTGAACCTGTGGAGAAATTCCAGAACCACTGTAAAGTGACACCCTCAAAGACAGGATAATCTAGACATCTATCAACTAAAAATTGTCAAGAAGACTGTCAACTCCAATCCTCTCCTGAGGTTTAATAAAAAAAAATAGTTGCCACATGTTTTGCTTCAAATGGTTAAAATTCAAATTTTCACTAATTACCTAAGCTTACAGTAGATAGGCACTTCATAGTGCCTAGTAAAAGGAAAAAAATATTCTTTCTAAAAGACATTCTTTTACCCGAAATCTGTAGAATTCCCACAGATTACAACAGCCATATATGACTTTGAAATTCCTATTTTAAACATAAGATTTGCCTGTGTGAAGGTTGAATAACAAGTGTAGCTGGTAAATTCTATTTTGAAGTATACAGAATATTAGACAAAAAAAATACACATAAATACACATGACATAAAATAAAGTGTTTTAAGAATTTTTTTTTTTTTTAGTCCAAGACTGTTACTCATTTTTGCATAGTAACTGGTTTCTCCCCTTGGGTGTAGTCTCTATAATTCTCCCTTCATCATAGCACCCATGAATCATCAGCATAGTGCCTCTGTTCTTCCCCCTCCCCATGCTTTGTCCTTCTCTGTCCATGTGATCACCACAGACCTACGGTCAGCTTGCTAGTTTTGTTTTTTTCTTGACCTTTTGTTGGGTTTCTCTTTATTCTTCAGGTAAGTGACCATCCAATATTTATTTTTGTCTTAGATTGTGACTATTATACCATGTTTTAAAATTCATTCTTCAATAGCTTTAGTTCCTACAAAACTTCAGTTCTTTTATTTTAATGCTTGTCCATCTGCTTTATAGCCTTTATTACTATATTTGAACCATTTAACAGGGCCTGTGTCCTGAGCTGTGTGACGAGTTGGCAATATAATAAGGGCAAGAAAGGTTTGTCCCTCACAGAGTTTACAATGTAGATGCAGAGATTTTTATAAGATTAGAATGAATACTTCTAGTGTTCTGTATTACAAGAATATGAAAATTGACTCTAAATTAACAAAATTTAAGGGATGATTTGCATGAGTAATTTGAAATGAGAAATAACTTACCTAAAATCTCATTAATTATAAAATAACTTTTTATTTCATCTTAATACATAATTGTGTTCTAAACAGTTCACATTTCAATAATTAAAAATTCTTCACTAACCAGGATTCTTTTGTATGTACCATTGACTTTCCCATCCAGATGATTCTAAGAAAGTTCTATTCAGGGCAAGAAAGCCAAATTTGCAAACTTAATTCAAAATCTTAACCTGCTTGATATAGTGAATGCTGAAATTTATAAATTCTGATTTTATTTGTGAGGTATACTTTTACTTAAAAGAACACAGTTGATCAGAAGAAGATAATTGTATTTCAAAGCAATTATCTATTACAAAAAGGCATTGACTATTAAATGTGTATTAAAAATTGTGGGATTTTTTTTTTAAAGAAAATGTAAAAAACTCAACATGAATAAAAGCATTGAAAACTCTTTTTCCCTGAAAGTTGCAAGCCCCCTTCTTTCCTTCCTTATGTTCTTCCCCTTTAATTAAATAATTAACTCAACTATTCCAGCACCAAGTGATAAAACTGGGAAGAAGAAAACATCTGAATGTTTGAATCAAAGAATTTTCTATTTCTGTGTCTCCCTGGTGGCCAAGGAGTTAAAGTGCAGCACTATGAGGCTATCCACAGCCACTGCAGCACAAATTTGATCCCCAGCCAGTGAGCTAACCCACTTGGCTCAGCAGACCTCTCCTGTCTCACCTGCTGCTCCCCTCAGAATTATCTTTCAGTCAGTCTGCCTGTTCTGCTCCCCACTCTGTCTCTGGTGAATCCTCTCACTCCTGTACCTCTGGCCCATAAGCCAGTTCTTGTATGAATAGATAAATAAATCTTTAAAAAATAACTGAAATTTCTATTTCCCCAAGTAACATCAACATAATAAGAATAACAAAAAAAGTTAGCAATACTAAGAATCCTAAGTCAAAGAAGATGAATTTCCTGTGTTGATTTCTATGCATAGTGTGGACAATCTATCAATTCAATCTTGATGGGATTTTTTTCGTAAATGAGTACATATCTGTTACACAAAAGCAAGTTAAGGGGCCCTCCCTGGTGGCGCAGCGGGTTAAGGCACTGCACTAAGAAGCTTAAGCCACTTCCGTGTGAGTTCTATCCTTGCCTGCCCTGGAGGAGATCCACATGGCAAGGCATACCTCTCCTGACCCACCTGCTGCTCCCCTCAGCAATGTACTTCGTCGACCTGCCTGTTCTGCTCCCCACTCTGTCCCTGGTGAATTCTTTCACCCTCAGCATCTCTGGCCTGTACCCCAATTCTGTATGAATAAATTAAAAAGTCTTTAAAAAAGCAAGTTAAGAGTGAATCTGCAGAAATCTTAAGATCAATTAAAAAGACTAAGAATACATGTGATTCTCCATATATTTTCTTCTTGAAAAAATTATCTTAAAAAATGCTTTTTGAAAAAGAAGAGTCTTAAGATATTCTTTCTGCTTCTACTGAATAGAAGAATACTTGTATATTAGAAGTCTCCAGTGAGGGAAAAGGAAAATAGCATATTTCTGATAGAAAGTACTGCTTGCTAACTATTGTCACTGGGGGAGGAAACATCAACTTAGTCCAAAGAATTGGAATCGGAAAATTTCCAGTGGCAACAATGACAAATTAAAGTGGAAATTGCTGTCCAAGCTGAAAGAATGGTGTGTCCCCAAGAAGACAAATGATTACTAAAAGGTGGATGCCAGTCTATTCCCACCTTGATAAATTTTGCAAGGTCCAGAATCTGGCCTTTAGGCTGACAAGTTCAAAATTTTGGTGTTTCTAGTATCTTTGATGGTTGATAAACTCATGGAAGGAGGGCAAAGTTTATAATGTCATTTACCTGCTTAAAATCTTTCTATTGTTCCAGTTGCCCTTTCCCAAAGACTAAAACATTGAACACAGCTTACATTCCACTGAGTCCATACCAAACTGTTTCTTGGAAACAGCTTCAGTTAAACATCTTGCACATACCACTTAATGCACTTACTTAAAATGCAGTTCATTGACTCTGTAGATTCACAGAATTGTGTGTCTATCACCGTAATCAATTTGAGAACATGTTCATTGCCTCCTAAAAGAAATCCTGCACCCCTGATTAACACCTTCTCCCATGTATCTCTCCTTGCACAAGGCAGCCACTCATTAAATGCCTCTTCCCTATATATTTGCCTGAACATTTATTATTATTAGGATTAGGATTGTGACTATTTTCTTTAATCTTGCATTGTATTTTCAAAGTTCATCTATATTAAATCAGTATTTTGCTCCTTTCATATCTATGCAATATTTCATTTTATGAATGGAATATTCATAACTTTTGTCATTCATTCTTCAATTGTTGGGTATTTCCACTTTGTTGCTATAATGAGGAACACTGCTGTGAATATTCATGTCCCAATTTATGTGGGACATGTTTTTAATTTTCTTAAGTATATTCCTGTTAGTAGAGTTGCTAAATCATATAATGCTCTGTCCTCACAATTCCAGAACACACAGATACTGTCTCTGCCCCATCCCAGGTCTCTTAAATTCCTTGAGCCTTGATTCCCTTTCTGAGAGAATTTTCTTAGAAGAGCCCTGACAGCTTTTACTTTTCTATGACTTGTTTTTTCTCTGTTATTTAATGCTAACCCTTTCTTGCTGACCATTTCTGCTTAGCTATGTAATAGCATATCATAATGGAACAGGAGTGTTATTCTCCAACCATGTTCTTCTTCTAAATACTAGATACAGTACAATTCTCCAATGCAGGATACTGTATTTGAATACACCTCATACTTCTCCAGTACCCTACATTATTTTAACTCAGTGAAGAGTAAACAATGTCATAACCCAAATGCATTTTATTATATAACTGTTGGTTGTTAGAGAGACATGCCTTAGTTTTGTTTTGTTTAGAGTTAGAGCTTTGTTGGGCTATGTTAGGAGATTTAAATATTCAGCTTAAATGCTATTTTGTGTGCCTGGGAGTGTTCGCCGCAGCAGGTGTTACCTAACCAGATGCTTAAGCCTTTTAAATTAATACGCAGCATCTTGTCAAACATGCCTCCTGCTTTACGCTGTCAGAGCTGTTGAAAATTGGCTTTTCCTGCCAAAAGAGCTTGTGGTTGGCAATGACTCAGCCCTGACTGCTTTAGCTACAATGCTTGCTGGGCCAGGTGATTTTTACTAATGCACTTAGAATATTGAGTTTTAATAAATTCAAACACTAAATAAGAAAAAAAAAAAAACCAAAACTCATCTTTTGGACATTAGTAGAGATAAAAAAAAATCCTTTCAATTTTCTTCCGGGAAGATGAATCAGGATCCAGGGCAAGATCATTCATTGGGGTACAGGACTAGAAGTCTTGGGTTCACTGTTAGATTTCTCTTTAATGGTCTTCACTCTTCCTGTCTCTTTTTTCATATATTTGATACAATAAAAATAGGCCAAGGGCCTTTATTTGTTTTCGACTTGGGAAAAAGCATAGGGGTAACTGGATTCGGTTAAACAGAAAGAATACTTGCAGTGGGTAATCTCAGTCTTGGCTCCTGGTTGTTGTGTCTGTCTCTCTCTCGTTCTTGTAATCATACAAAACAGAACAGGATTTGGGAATAAAGAGCCTATGCAAACTTAAGGTGAGAACCCAAGGGAGCTGATGAGGGCCTCTGGGCATCTTAAAATAACATGACCCATCCCCAATCACCTGTGTCAGGAAATCTGTAAAATGCTTTAAGCTACTGTATGTTGGCCAGACTCTCAGACTTCTGGGGCTTCTTCCAGACATCTCCTAGCAACTGACACAAGGGTTCATTGAAAACTGCTCAAATGTGTTTTATCGTGTCATTTTATTTTAGACTGCGACATCTTGAAATTTGTGAGCCATAGGGTCTTGGTAATATATGCTATCAAAGAAGATCAGAGGGAATGATAGCAAGGGTCAGAGACATATTATCAACACTCAAAGTCCATAATTTACATTAAAATTCACTATTAGTGTTGTATTGTCTGTGGGTTTGGAACAATGAATAATGACATGTAAGCAGCATTGACTCAGAACATTTTCATTGTTCTGAAATTCTCTGTGCCTTGTCTATTCATCCCCCCTTAACCTAATATCCAGTAACAATACATCTTTGCATTATCTCATAGTTTCACCTTTCCAGAATGTTTGTTGGAAAACATAGCCTTTTAGTATATAGGCTTTTCAGACTGGTATCTGTACTTGAGATGATTTTAAGGTTCTTTCTTCCATGCCTTTTCTTGGTCTACTAGCTCTTTTTTTTTTCAATTTTTTTTTAGAGCTGAGTAATATTCCATTGTTTGAAAGTACCAGAGTGCATGTATTCATTCATCTATTAAATGATATCCTGGTTGGGTTCAGAATCTGGAAATTACAAATAAAGCTTCTATAAATATCTTTGAGGCAAGGATTTGTGTAGACATAAGTCTTCAATTCCTTTGAGCAATATCAAAGAGTAGGACTTCTGGATCATATGAATTAATGATTTCATTTTAATCTACAATTCAATAAGAAATAGTACCTACCTTTTCCATCTGAGGCTTGAAATCATCACCATTGACCTAGTTATGAACCTAACTCTGTTTCACTCTAACATCTGCACTTTGTGCCAAACCATATATGTCTATGATTAGGCAGGTTATAAGGCCAATTTATCCATTCTGCAGTTAACACATTACATAGGGCCCAAGACACATTTAAAGCTCCATGAAAGTGCTTTGTTTGCATTTAAAATTAAAAGAAAAATGAATATGCAGATTATCAACACAGTTATAAAATGCAGTTGTTATTACTTTTGTATGAACAAAGGATCTCGCAAAAGCAAACGTACCTTAGCCCAAAATGCCCTAATGTGTTCTTGGCATATTAGCTGATTAGGGGGTGCTGAAAAAACTAGCTTGCCTCTACATGTTTACCCAACCAAAACTCTGAAAGTTTCATCTGCCTTCCAGGATGCAACCAAGGCAAATCACCTGTAGTAGATTGTTGTTACAGAGTACCTAGAACCTAGGGGCTCTATACCTAGAGCAGCTCAATACACATATTGGCAAATTAAATTCTGTTACCTAGCTGGGGTGAGATATAAAATTGCACATTTCATTGGATGTATAAGAAGTGGTAAGTGGTGGAAAAGTGGCTGACAGCTCATTTTTTAAATGAGTCTAGTTAACTAGATTGGAAAATTTTGAAAATAACTTACCAAGTATCTATATCCAGAAAATGGCTTTTACAACACATTTTATTTCATTTTTTAAAAATAATATAATAGTTTATTTTTACATCGTTTTGTGCATTTTTCCATCTAGTTGTAATCCTTGTGGGGATTACATGTGCCATCACCACAGTTCCCCAACTGTTTTTGTTCCCATCTCCTACTCCACCCCCATAAGATGTCTCTGGTATATAGCTGTTCATTATT
>NW_004567105.1:24011834-24027143 GCF_000260355.1 Condylura cristata
AGATGTGCCATTCTCACTGGGGTGAGGTGGTATCTCATTGTGGTTTTAATTTGCATCTCCCTTATTATGAGTGATGTTGAACATTTTTCATATGCTTGTTGGCCACCTGCATTTCCTCTTTGGAGAAGTGTCTTTTTAGCTCTTCTGCCTGTTTTTTGATGGAATTGTTCATTTTATTTTTGTTGAGTTTCATCAGTTCTTTGTATATCTTTGGCAACACTTTTTATTTATGTACATATGTATGTATGTATGTATTTAAGATTTATTTATTTATGCATACAGAACTAGGGTATAGGCCAGAGGTTCAGGGGCAGTGAGAGGATTCACCAGAGTCAGAGTGGGGAGCAGAACAGGCCAACTGTCAAAGTACACTGTTGTGGGGAGCAGCAGGCGGGCCAGGAAAGGTTTGCCTGGCCATGTGGGTTACCTCCAGGGCAGGGATTAAACTGAAGTGCTGACGTGGCCTTAGCTTCCCAGTGCCCCGCTTTAAAATACAGAGGACCCGTATTTTAAACAGACGTTCATCCCTTCGCTCACCAGGATGCATTCACAGAATTGTCTACTTTGCTGTTTTAGGCAAAACAGTTTTGTAATTGGAATATGGTTATATAAAATATCAAAGGGTCAAGAGATATTACTTGCATGGAATTAAAATTTCATCTTTTAAATCTGCACAAGAATTTCTGTGAAACTCTGAGTCCAGTTCTGACTGTCAAATTGAGTTAGATATACAGGGATTGTACCTTCCAGCTGTCTAACCACAGCTGACCATGAGAAAAGGCTGTTTCACACAGTAACTTTAGATGACAGCTTTTCCTACATTCATGTGCAAGTAAGAGACAGACATAACAACAGAGGTCAATAATATTGCATTTGATTATATAATATACATGCAGAGAGAGACAGCTTGAGAAAGATATGGGTTATTGAAACAAATGCTATTTTTGTTTCTAACCTAAATGTTTTTTAAAGACCCTTTTGAGTTTATAACAACTAATACTGTGATGTATGTATAGACATAAAATTTAAAAAACATATAAGTATCTTCATTTTTTGGTTTGTTTTCATCTCTCTAATTTTAATACTCCCATTACTAATTTGTTCTACAAATGTTGTCCTATGGTGTGGAGAAAGACATGTATCTTTATATGTGTAATTTATGTAAAATTATATTCAAAGAAATTGAGTTTTAGTGCATTCTACTAAATATTACACATAAGGTTGCTAGAATTTTCATTTTTAAAAGAGAGGAAACACCAAAATATAGTAAATTGGGAGCACAGCCTTAGGAAGTTATTGTAAAACATTTTGAAGTGGTTAATTTTGTCTAATTTAAATGCTGGATGGTCAAGTCAGCACACTTCCCTGCCATATGCTTTTCTGAGAGCTATTTTTGATTTGCACAAATGTTCGACGATTAGAGAATAAACCTAAAATATGTTTTTTTTCTCTTTTTTTTCTTTGTATGGTTGGAGAGGGTGTTGGTGAGGTTTGGTGAAGCTAAATTCTGAGTTACTCTTTATTTTTTCTCTTTTCTCTCAAACTGGTTTGTGCTCATAATTCTTCAGCCAGGGCTTTCTCACCTACAGGACCGCAGCAATAGCCCATTATCTTTTTACTAAGTGACCCACCGATTAGAAAGTGCAGGTTTAATTGAAAGGTAAAGGGTGTTAACATTGTAATCATTATGAATGAATTGTCATAGATTGCTCTAGACACAGCTAGCTGCCTGATATTGCTGACATGAAATTAAAAGCTGGAATTTCCCTCTTGTTATCTTCTCCTGACCTGTTTTTCTGAGGCGAGGACTCACCTATTACATCAAGGCCCTTCAAACACTTAATTAATGAGGAAATATGTCCTTCCCACTTGAATAAGCACTCTGTCTCCTAAAATGCATCAGAGAAGTCCGTAGTCTCTTTCAGTCCTTTCATGTTTAATATTAAATTAATTAGTAAATGATGATATTCAAAATAGAGGCTGTGTGTATCTGAAGTTGGAAAATCTGTCAGGAAAGAGAGATCTCTCAGGTACAAAGAGGCATGAGAATAAGAGGTGAGGCAGCATAGCCAGAGACAGAATGTAGTCTCCTCCTGACTGTCTTAACCGCTACAGAATGTAATAGGCATGAGAACTGAGTCTCTATGTTTTGCTAAACTGAATCTGTATTTTGCTCTTGTGTTTTTTTCACTTGCAGAATAACACAAGCAGAGACTGAAACAAGAGAAGCGTTTTTGCATGAAACTGATTGGGAACAAGTCACTGATCTAGGGCTATTCTTTGAAAAATTGGCAATTCAGATACTGGAATCATTCAATTTAATCCTTAACTCACATGCCAGCACATGTAGGTGAAACCACTGATAAGATGAAAAAACAGGTTTGCCCTATTCTGGAATTTGACAGGCCCAGGGATGTATCAACACTGGCACTGGCCTGACTAGAGTAACTTAAGTTCTTTGACCCAAGTTTTCTCATGTATCCTAAGATTGTAATAACATTGTCATGATCAATAAATGATATAACAGGCATACAGCTCCTGCCAGCAGCCTCAGAGTGTAATTAGTGCTCAAGAATAGCTTTGAGAAATGGTGAGGTAGGCAGTGAATTTAAGAAGTGATAGTTGGAATTTAGCCAAAAGAAAGGAAATTTCAATACTATGTATTTTTTTAATTATTAATTTATTTATGCATCCAAGAACAGGGTTACAGGCCAGAGGTGCAGGGGATGAGCGGATCACCAGGGACAGAGTGGGGAGCAGAATAGGCAGACAAACTGAAATACACTCTTGAGGAGAAATACCAGCAGGTCAGGAGAGGTCTGCTATGCCGTGTGGGGTCAACTCCTGGCCTGGGATCAAACTCCTGCTGCAGTGGCTGTGGATCACTTCATAGTGCAGCACTTTAACCTATGTACCACCAGCGAGGGCCACAACACTATGTAATTAAGAGACTTGTAGTTTAAAGTAGGTTTGCACAGAAACTAGATGACTTGTATTGGTTTGTAAGATATGAGACCTTTAAATCTTTAAGATACTAACAAATAAAAGGTCATTTTACCTTGCTTTGTAAATTGAAGGCACTAATGTCCTACATCGTGAGTTGAGTTAATATTGAGGGAGATTGATGTAGCCAGAAATGATTCACTACTGAGTAAAGTAACTTTGAGTGATGAATGCCTGAATGCATAAACACTGAGAGCTGGTACTTCAAAACTCAATCTTTTACTGATCTCTCCAGCACTTAGAATATTAGAATAGTGGGGATCCATTAGATGTGCTCATATGAATATGTGTGTGTATGTGTGAGAGAGCTACAGAGAGACACACAGACAGAGGGAGAGGGTTGAGAAGATTGTGTATGAATGCATGCTACAAAAAGAATGGGATTCTGGGCCCTCCCTGGTGGCATAGCAGGTTAAAATACAGCACTAAGAAGCTAAAGCCACTTCAGCATGAGTTTGAACCCTGCCTTGGAGGTGACCCACGTGGCATAGCAGACTTCTCTTGTCTCACCCTCTGCTCCTCTCAACGGTGCACCTTGATGATCTGCCTATTTTGCTCCCCACTCTGTCCCTGGTGAACCCCCTCACCACCCCTGGACCTTGGGCCTGTACCCCAATTCTGCATGCATAAATATCTTTTAAAAAAAAAGGTGTTCATAGTTAGTTGATTGTCATTGGGGTGGGAAGAACACATGAGACCATGGTGATGACACATGGATGATGTGGTGGTGGGAAATCCCTGGAAGTTACAACTGAAATGAAACTTGTACAAAATGAAGAAAGATGTAAGTATATATAATAAAGTGAAAAAAGAATGGGATTCTCCCTTTTAGTCTGCAGGTTCTTCAGTGGCACTCTGTGTCCTAACAACTTTTTAAAATTCCAAGTAAAATACAAAGTGGAAAATGTTGTTTTAGTCCTTGGGGAAAAAAAGTGTGCATTTTAGCAGATTCTTGTTGGGAAACAAAGTGACTGCTCTGAGAAGTTTTGGGTGGGTAACCTACTACTCCTGTGTCAATGATGCAAAACAAATGCAGGGTACATACAGAACACAGACATCTAGCTCATTGGCTTTAGAGATTCAAGGTCATCTGTCAAGCCACAGTGTCTCTTAGCATATAAACTAATAATATTCTGTGTCTGATACTTGGTAGTGGTTTTTGAGTGCTTGCTAGTAATAGAAATTCTTTGATGTGGCTCAAATGTGAATTCTGAAAAGTATGTGAGGTCAGTATGTGCACCAGCTATGTCAAAGTTACCCTCTGTCTTTCAGCACCGAGCACAAGGTCTGTTATATCCTAGGTACTCAAGAAATGGTGCATGTATGGATGGGTAGTGAAAGAAATGATAAGTTGGTCCTGGTTGGAACTGTCAAGAAACTTGATCATTTTCAGCAAGAAGAAGGCAGTGTTTTGTAGGAATTAAAACAGCTCATCTGTGTAACCTTGAAAAATATACTTATCCATGCTCAGTTTCAGTATCCCCACCCCTCAAAAAGTAAGGAAGTTATGAGTAATTCTGATAAAATGCTAAGTTCAAGGCAAAGCAAAGTGGCTTCTGCTCAAAGTGCTAGTTGCTCTTCTTCACTGAGAAATGAATCTCATTAAATGTGAAAGGGCCATATTTTGGATGCTGTGTTTATAAAAGTTAAAATCTGTTTAAATTTGGTATGTTGGGAAGTTCTAAAAAGTTTTGTGAGAATGAGAAAGATGTAATTTTTACAAACAAAATGACAAATTAGGAGGGAACAATTCAAGACCAGAGAGATAATAAACAACCTATTATCATTATTCAAAATAAAAATAAATTAAATCATACTGGCTGTCTAAATTTGCATGACTTTCTTAGCTTCAGTAGGCCTTGTTGATTTTTAAAAGACATTGTAAAGCAGATTTTTATATTTTTCTTATTTAATTTTTAAAGATTTATTTATTTATTCATAAAGAACTGGGGTACAAGCCAGTGGTGCAGGGGCAGTGAGAGGATTCACCAGAGACAGAATGGGGAGCAGAACAGGCAGATTGATGAAGTACACTGCTGAGGGGAGCAGCGGGCAGAACAGGAGAGGTTTGGCACGCTATGTGGGTCACCCCCCTAGCTGGGGATCGAACTCACACTGAAGCAGCTGCTGCTAGCTTGCAGTGTTGTTTCCTAACCCGTTGCACCACCACGGAGGGCCCGTTAAGCAGATTTTTAAAGGTTTTATTTATTTATTTACTTTTGCATTGAAGACCTGGGGTACAGACCAGAGGTGTGGGGAGTGAGAGGATTCATCAGAGACAGAGTAGGGTGCAGAACAGGCAGATCAACAAAGTACACTGCTGAGGGGAGCAGCAGATAGACGGGGAGGTCTGCTGAGCCATGTGGTGGGTCAGCATCGAACTCCTGCTGCAGTGGCTGCAGGCAGCTTCATAGCGCTGTACTGTAACCCCTTGCACTACCAGGGAGGCACCTGGACTTATATTTTCAACTCCTTTATTAAATATCAAGGTATATAATTATTGGAACATAAGATAAGGGTGTTTAGTTTTGGTCAGTGAGATTTTAGCCATTCGTTATAGCATTTTATTAGAATTAATGACATCATATAAGTTATTTTGCAAAGTAGTTGACATAAAGACTCAAGCCTGTTAATTATATTTACTGTTATCTTCTGAAAAAGAGGGGATACATTTTAGTTCGTATTAATAGTAAAATGGAAATGATAGATAAAAAATGTCAAAGGAATAGAATAGAAATATTTGATGACAAACCCCTAGGAGGTACTTGCCTCCATTGCTGTCTTAAATATGCAGGATGTGTTTGTCAAATCCTTGTCGTTCTGCTCAGAAGGAATAACCCACCTTGGCCTTACTATTCTGCACACTCCCGTTGGACTAATTATGGAGGATCATGCAAGATAATTCTAAGTAATTCTAAGTAATGGGTATCAAATGCTTCAAATAAGGAAAGGGAAGACTGCCTGATTAACAACTGGGGTCAAAATGATATCGTGGAAAAGCCCTGGACAAGAAGTCTGACTAACTCTCTGTGGCTTGTGTGTTGTGTGTTATGTTTTAGTAATTTAGTTTCCACACTCACAAAATGGGAATGAGACTCCCTTTCTGATTATTTAGAGAACAGGATGAGATAATGAATGTGAAAGTAGTCCCTGCAATTTGCTAGGAAGTTAATGAATGTATGACTAATGTTAATACATGGAGTCACTAAATAGCGTGCTCACTGTCAGTGCCAGGATAATAAATAAAAAATGCAAGCTCCTCTGTGTTCAGTATTTTGACTAGTTTCTGTCCTCAGTTTTGAATGTATAATTGTTTCAGTGCATTTACATATTTATATTTTCTCTTATCCTAAGCATCAAAACATATCTGTCCTTTGTAGAATTTTGATACCAGAGAGACACTGGAAGAAACTTTAATAAAAAATTCACTTGTGATTTTAACACCTAAAGATATTTAATGTTAAAATTCTGAAATCATTCCTTATGATCCTTTCTTTTTTCTGTAGATAGCTTGCTCTATATCTAGAAAGCTCAACCATGTATATATATTTTAATTAGCCTGCTGGTGAATGTACCATTATGATTTATGGTTTTTATTATAATATTCATTAGTATAGAATGCTTTTAAGTGCCTATATTTAATAATATGCAACATAGAATATTGTTCACTTCTCCATTTAATACGAAGTAGTTACATTTTTTATGAAATTATTTATTGTTTACTAGTTGTTGTTTATTCCATTCTCCTCTTAAATAATATCAACAACATTTAAGTAGGTAGCAACCAGGGGAGATCACATTTATTTGTAATGCCAGTCTAAAAGTAACAGTGAATTCTTTCATCTTGTTTCTAAGCACTAAGTCTACTTGGAGGCCTTTGAAGTACTCGTTTAAACTGAAACCACACAAAGAGAAACTCAGCAAAATAAGTGGTTTGAAACAAACAAAAATATAAACCCTAAACCTTCCCCACCATTGCATAATCATTATTTACTCTTTACTAAATTTGCCTTTGTGGAGGTTAGGTTAACCAAAACTGTCTTTTTGTTTTTGTTTTTCTTTTTGAACTCCTGGCAGTGCCTTCTCAGCCTGTAGCTAAGTTTTCTCAAATATTTAAATATTTGGTAAGCATCACTCTTATTATTTAGAACAATACTAAATGATTTCATGAAAATATGGATCAGTTCACTATTTTTCATCATTTTCAAATAATTTTGTTTATAAGTTCCTGTAGCACAATAGTTGAATTAGGTAGCTATATTCCGAGTGACTAAGCACTCTGGATGGATCTGGAAGGGATTATACTAAATGAAATAAGTCAGAATGAGAAAGATAAATGATGGATATTGTCACCAATATGTGGAATATAGAGGAACCAAACTAATGGTCAGATAAAGACAAGCTTAAAATCCTGTCCTTGGAGCTGACTATAGAACTAAAGCACGGTGCTGGGGGTGGGGATGGGGTGGGAGGAGATGGTAAGACAGGAGGGAAGAAGCACAGACTGTGGTTGATTTGGTGGTAGACTGTGAGTAGACTGTGAGTGATTTGGTGGTTGGTGCACTACAGTGGCGATAGCTGATGGGTATACCCTATAGTGATTCAATTAAAATGTTAAATAAAAATAAGCATAAAGAACATATTCTCAGTCAAAATAAATTTGAGAAAGAAAAAAACTGGCCCTAACTGGTGGCACAGTGGGTTAAGGCTCAGCACTGCAGGTGAGCTGCAGCTTCTTCAGTGCAAGTTAGATCCCCACCCTTGTGGTGACTACATGGTGCTACAGACCTCTCCAGCCTCACCCGCTGCTCCCCTGCTTTGTCCATCTGTCAGTTCTGCTCCCCACTCTGTCTCTGGTGAATCCTCTCACTGCTCCTGCACCTTTGGACTGTACCCCAGTTATGTCTAGGAGTACAAATGCCCATTACATGAAATCTTGGGCTTCCTTTTGGCAGAATGCCATTGAAGAGTTGTCTCCATTTGTCACATGGAAAGATAATACTTCAGAATGGCCAGTTTTTATAGCAACATGATCAATTTTCATTCATTGATAATACTTATTGAGCACCCCCTATGCCTAAGATACTGAGAGTATAGTAGTGAAGCCCAGTTTATATGGAGCTTAATTTCACAGCAAAAGACAAACACAAATTAATGAGAAATACATTAGGTTCTGTATATACATACAAAAATTAATAAGTCTTAAAAAAGTGTCGAAGTTTTAGATCATGTATTATAACACATTCTCTTTTTTTCTTCTTGTCAAGAAATAAACTTCATAACCTCTAAATAACACAATAAGCAGAATTTTTGTTGGTATTGGTGATGTTTTTTAGGGCTTTTCAATGTTTTTTTATTTTGATAATTTCATTTACTTAATGTGAACATTGCTGTAGGGGAAGGACAGCATATTTTTGAAGTTTGTCACAAAACTGCTTAAATTTATATCACTACATGTTATCAATATGTTATCATACTGATATTAAATCCAGTATATCTTATATATTTTAAAGTCTATGTAGTTACATAAGTAGATCATTGTAACAAGTTACAGACTTAAACACCCTGGATTGCCATTTTCTGAACAATAGAATCATGTTAATTAAATGATAGCAATACATCTGTATTTCATACATACATTTTGGCCAGTTAGTTGTCATCTTTTCCATTTTTTGAACCTTTTCCATTCTTCCCATACAAATGTTTATATATATATTTTTTCTTTCTTTTGGAAAGTCTTCAAATATTTTCATTTCCCTTTCAGGAATTTGCTGCACTGACAAAAGAATTAAATGCTTGCAGGGAACAACTTCTAGAAAAGGAAGAAGAAATTTCTGAACTTAAAGCTGAAAGAAACAACACAAGAGTAAGTATAAACTTACATCTGCTTGGAATTACATCTCTATATAGTTCAGTGTCTTATCTAGTATACTTACAAAAATGTAAGCATTTAAAATTTTAGGGAGACTTTAGATACCAACTGAAGTCTCTTACTTAAAGTTAAAAAGAACATACTGTATAACTCAAAACAGGATGACAGGAAACCTAAATTATAATCTCAGAGACTAAATCACTATGTTGGCTTAGAAAATGTGCTTATTTGTTGTGACCTTTCCTTTATTTGACTTTGTAAGGAAGGGCCAAGTTTCAAAGTGATTTCCAAATGTTCAGACTGTTGTATTGGGGTGAAGCACGGAATATCATAGGCTGAAGATAAGCAGCAGAGGCGAGTGAAGTAGGGTGTGAGTTTGATTATGGGATGCTGTGTAGGAGTGGACCGCATTGGTCCTTAGCTCACTCTAGCAAAGTATTTATTTTTTAAAGAAAGTGTTAGAATATAAAACAAGTAGAACAGAACTTTCCTAATTAAAAGAGGTGTACTTTTTTTATTTTTCCTTTTTGCAAGGTTGTCAGTCTTGCTTTATGAAGCTGATAGAATTTACAGGATTCTGCTCTTGAAAACCCATATGTTCCTCTCTATACCATGACATGCCATGTAACTTTAAAGTTTGGAATTTGCACCAAAGTAATATATTTTCTAGTTCCCAGGAAAATGTCAGTAAATTTCATACAGTATATACATTATCATATTCCCTCTTAATGAAAGCAGTTCTCTAGTGAAAGAACATAGAACATTTTCGTATAGATGCATTTCAATTTCATATGAAGTTGGAAAATATTTACAGTGTTATTGTAGCAGATGAACACTGAAAAATAAGGTAATGTTAGTTAATAATGTATTTACTTTCTGTTTGGCATCAGGGAATAATACAAAAATCACAGCTTCACAAACATTACACTTATACCTCCAGTGAGAGATTCCACCACTCATGTGATCACACTCGGTTTGTCTCCTTTCTCATGGTCTCATTTCATGGTAGAGAGAATTCAGACCATGTAAAAGGAAATGGTTTTCAATGAGACTTTGAGAATTTGATCACACTGTCTGGTGCCTCAAGGTGGACACAAGGACAGTTTATCAGGTCTCAGATGATTTCTTTCTGTGTCTTTCTATGTTTTTTCCTACTTTGCTTTTTTAAATTTATACCATTTTCCCAAGAAAATTTAGTGTTTCTTTATGACGAGATGTTTGTCACATTTCAACATCTTCCTTTAGTTTTCTTTCTTTCTTTTTTTTAAAAAAAAAAGATTTATTTATGCGTACAGAATTGGGGTACAGGTCAGACATGTGGTGGGTAAGAGGATTCACCAGATCAGAGTGGGGAGCAGAACAGGCAGATGTACTGAAGTACACTGCTGAGGGGAGCAGCAAGTAGGTCAGGAGAGGTCTGCCATGCCATGTGGGTCAGCTCCCTGGCTGGGGATGGAACTCATGCTGCAGTGGCTTCAGAGTGCTTCATAATACGGTGCTTTAACCTGTTGTGCTACCAGGAAGAGCCCTATTTCATTCTTTTTTAGTTTGAGTAACATTGAATATAACATCCTATGTTTCTGATGTGAATATTTAAAAATTCATATATGTACACTACATCAAGTTCACCACTGAAAGGCCAATTTTAATCTTTCACTATATAGTTAACTCTTTTTACATAATTTACCAACCTTTTCCCATCTTCCCTCTTGTACCTATTAATTTGATCTTACAATCTAAAAGATTGTTTTTGTTTTATTTCCTCTTTGGGGGAGTGGGAGTACATTGTGTGTTGGTGTTATATTTCTAATGTAACACAGAAACAGGAAGCTAAGAATCAAGGAAAAACCAAACCTCTCTGTAGATTTTCAACTGGTCCTCTATTTTTAAAACGTCCCAGAAAATCTTTTAATAGCTACACATGTACTATTCCTTGCACAGCTGCTCTTTCTACAGCCCTTTAGTCCTTTCTGGGCTCCTGTGAGGGAGATACTATAATTTTCCCTATTTCACAGTTGAAGCAACTGAGCTCGGAAAACAGCAGATAACCTGCCAGAATTGCGTAGTTAGTAAATAGCAGAGAAGGGATTTGAAAGCTAAGACAGTCTAACTCCAGTTTCTGAGCCCATGGCCATGAGACCATCAGTGCAATTACTTACTAGGTCCATGAAGAAAGATTTACTACAGTTTAGAGGATTATTGTTTAAGAGCCAGACAGCTGTATCACGGATTGTCTTTTCTACTTGTTTCTGACTAATTTCAGAGAACTGGCAGATTGGATGACTACATCCACACAATTTCATTATGAGGCTCAGAATTACCTATGATTCCTACCCCATAAAAAGCCTTGGAAGTCAGGCATGCTGTACTTGACATATCTATTCAGAAATCAAAGTGGAAAAAATACAAATATTAAGTCCCATTAGGGTAATAAAAAAGAAGCTTTCATTTTATGCATGAAAAATAGCTGTGTTGAAAACATGATTGAATGCAGGAAACATTTTTCCTCTTTCCTTAAAGCAGTGATATGGAAGATTTTTGTTGTTGACTATGTCAAGGAAAATAAATGTGAGACCTTTATGATGTGAAGTATTGATAATATAATAATGTCCTCTTCAGGTATATAACCATGGATTCCCCTGTCTCATCATCCAAACAAATATTCAGAGCTGAAAATGAGACTAAATTAATGTCCCATTAAATGTTTCTAAATACAATAATTTTTATAGATTTGTATAATAGTTTTTCCTTCTACATGTTGTGGTTTTCTCCTTGCTATAAACACCTACATATTGACATTGGAGAGAAAGCAACAAGTTAGCATTTCTTTCCCACATTTAAAGAAAATTTGATTGGTGTTAGATTGTGAGCAATTTTAAAGTAGAATTGATACTCTCAGTTTTCAGGGTCCTGATAAAATTGTGACTCTCTCCACATTGAGCAGTTAACATGTGAACAAGCACTGAGAAAAATAACACACACACAATTTACAAAGAAAATTCAAAATGGATACATTTGTTTGTGTTAATGTATGTATATCGGCAAAGAAAAAAAAAATCAACAAGGAGCCAACCCTCATATCTGCTGTTTACATTACATATACCTTCTCCCAAATAGAAAGTAGAATTTTTGGAATGATGTTCATCTAATATATCACGTAATAAAGACAAAAGCGTACCAGGTAACCCTAATAAAGTGTAAAATGTTTTTCTAAATGTTTTACATATGTATCTCACTGTGCTCTTACTGAAGTTCCATTAACTCTTTTGAACTGTTGGGAAAACTAACACAGTAATTTCATTCTGGTCACATATGGCTTATAAGAGCTGCACCCAGTGAATCTGTATTTAATAAAACACGTTCCTTTGTCACTCACCAATCATATGTGTTGGTTAAGGGCGAGCTGGGTTTTTTAAATATATGGCGAGCTGGGTTTTTTAAATATATAATTCAGTCCTAATCTGACCTATAATTTACTTTGTAACAAGTGTATGAAAAACAAGGCTCTAGGTATTTATTCTTATGTCAGAACTGAAAGTTATGGTTGCTTATTGTTTGTTATGACAGAAGCACTACCCTGTAAAACAGTAATGAGTGAATGAAAGCAATCGGAAGTAATCGCTAGAGTTGCTCTTAAATTCAGGTACTGTAAGTAATTAAAATTGAGGACTTCCACACAAACTCTTCTAAAATAATCCATGATTGTTCCAATATAGATTTTCAAAAATTATAATGGGTATTTATAAAACATAACACAAGCTTTATTTTCAACCTTTCTTCACTGACAAAAGTGTAGGAAGAAAATGACAAAAATGAAGGAAAAAACTAAAACAAAATGTGTTACTCCCCAGAACTGCTCTAACTGTAGGGAGATAATATTTATAGGGAAAAAAAAACCCTTTGTCCTTCCATTATTTTCACTGTATCAAATTGATTCTACATTTATATATAAAATATATGAGTTCCTACTTGTACAAATTACAGCACCATTGTTTTAATCAAGAAGACAGTAAGTAAACCATATATATATATATATACATACATATATATACATACATACATACATACATATATATATATATATATATATATATATATAAATCTCTAAATTGAGGTTCCAGAGCTATTTCTAGGGCCACATTTCTTACCCTGCAAGCTTTGCTTACAACCTCAGCCCCAGAAACATAACCTCTGCCACCACCTGTGCCAGTAACAGACCCTATAGCTGCCCATGCCATCTGTGTGTTTCATCTTCTGGATCCCTGCAGAATCTTCCAAGGCCAGTGGCTCTGGTTGACTGAGTAAGTCACATGTCTGCCACCTAGTGGTAGGCATGCCTGAGAGCTATTTCTGAATCTTACATTGTGAAGATGGCATTCAGAATATGGGAAGGTATTAAAACACAAAGGTATATTCAAAAGATTTGGGGCAGGGCCCTCTCTGGTGGCACAGTGGTTAAAGTACAGCACTAAGAAGCTAAAGCCACTTCAGAGTGAGTTTGATCCCCGCCCCAGAGGAGATCCACATGGCACGGCAGACCTCTCCTGACCCTCAACCAGTGAGAAAAAAGAAAACTTTTCTGTTGTTTTGTGCTGGTATATTTTTATTCCATCTTGCAAATATTTATTCTAATTAGTATTCAGTAGTCAATAGATTATAGAATACAAATTCCAGTATTAAACCTTGATTCCTGGATCTAATATTGTGTATGATAGCATGACTGCGAGCAAATATCTGGTAAAATGGTGTTGCTGGTAGAAGCACAGTCATTAATGAAATGCAAATACATAGCTGGAAAAGGTTTCTAATACAGTGCAAAAAGGTAGCTTCCCCTCCTTAATGGCAGGAATTTGACGTAATCTGGTTGTTTAAAAGTGGAGGGTGGACTTCAGGTTATACATTCAGTGTGGATGACTATGGCTAGAACTTGACTGTGAACCTGTGTGATAACTGTTCACCTTAATGATGAGAAGCCCATATCAGGTCAATGATAAACTTCTATTCCTGAAATCAGTCATATTTATGCATGTTAAAATATTGCAGTAGCTAGAGAAATAGGCAAAAATCCATAAGGTGAATCATTTTGTCCATCAGATTGTGGAAAGTCTCTACAAGAGTGGACCAAGAAATTAATCCTGACTCAGAGCTAATTCCCAATAGATTTTTGTATTTTCTTTTCCTCAGTGTTGTTCCCATGCTAAAAGGTTAGAGATGTCTTTTCTGATTAGTTATTGCTTCATAAGAAACCACCCCCAAATTGAAAGGCTTGAACAACATTTTACTCATAATATCTGTGAGTCAGAGATTCAAAGGGTGCCTTGGTGATGGCCATTTTCTGCTCTACAATGTTTGGATTCTCCATTGAGATGACTTGATGGAGAGAATGAGAGTGACATGGTGGTAAATGACATATCAGAAAAAAAAATACCATTCTATAGTCATTTAGTAATTTACCATTCTTTAGTAAATACGGCAAATTTCATTGGTATAATTATTCCCACTGTAGCTGATTTAAGCTAGTAATATGATGTCACTAATGCAGCTTTGGTTGAAAATGTATAGTAATATATTAAATTGTATTCCTACCATTCAGATACACTGAAAATAAGCAAGTGGAAGAGATTATAGAAGAGATAAAAAGGTAGAATAAATATTGAGTGTTAAAAATATATTTAATTATAAGCTTATATGATTTATGTTTAATAATGACTGTGCTTAACTACCAGTTCACAAAGTTCCTGAAAATTAACTATAAGTTCTTACAAGCTTGTATGGGTATGCTTAGCACACAATTTAGAGGGGATGACTCAAATATCTAGAGGTTAACTTGTGCAATAATTTCTTGACTCTTATGTCTGGCTATAAAGACTGAATGGTAGACTCCTTTGTGACTTATATTCAAGGATCTCCACAACCTTGTTGGCACAATGAGTAATCAACCATTTTATATAGTGACTCAGGGATTTAAGAACAGGTGTTCCAGTGAATTGGATAAAACTGTATTGTCTTTTAGCAATGAGGTTCAAAAATAAAAAACTGGTATCCATCATAACTGTCACATATCACACACTCCATGCCTCCCCCCAGTTCAAGGAAAAAGAATATAGATTTCACTTCTCAATGGCAGAAGTGACAAAAAAAAATGGATTTTTTAAAAATCAACACAGATGAGTAAAAGAAAGAATAAGAATACTTACCTGGCAGGGGAGATACCATGATCACGAAGGTGGTTTTCCCAGGTTAAAGCTTACCCATTGCACTCCAGATGTGCTGACCCCTGTGATTTCCCCAAATGTGGGAAAGTCGACTGTATAATTTGTGCAGGACAGCATTTGCACTTTCCCCTGACTAAACAAAAGAAAGAAAGAGTAATAAGCTACTGTCAGATTTTCTATTTACTATTTAATATAATATGAAGCATAATAAGCATGACA
>NW_004567105.1:24027568-24031227 GCF_000260355.1 Condylura cristata
GGGAGCAGAACAGGCAGATTGAGGAAGTACACTGCTGAGGGGAGCAGTGAGCAAGACAGGAGAGGTCTGCTGTGCCATGTGGATCACCTCTAGGGTAGGGGTTCAAACTTGCGCTGAAGCAAGCTCTGCTTGCTTACAGTGCTGTGCTTTAACCAACTGTGCCAACAGGGAGGGCCCTATTATGACTTTTTTTTTTTAACACAGTTCGATCATACTGGTCTATTATGGACACTAAGATCAGTTATCCTCACCAAAGATCCTAGGGATCAAAGCACTCTGCCTGTCACCATGAGTATACACACTCCTCGGGTGAGAATATATTATCACTTTGGCCTCTACCACTGCAGGAGTCTGTCATATACGAGAAAATCAGAGTCCACCTGAGGATCAGATCAGCATGTATCACTTTCATCCCTGGTCTAAAAGAGCTACTATCACGAGGCATTTTTATCTCAGATGAAATAGCAAGGGCTAGGCAAATTTCTCCATTATTAACTCCAGAAATCTTTGGATTCCATCGCCTACATTACACCCTAGGAATTTCTGAATTTGCACCTTTACTCGCTATAAATGTCCTTAATCTAGGCCACAACTGAGTTTCTATTTTAGCTAACCAATGGAGCAGGCAATTACAAGCCCTCCCAGCTGCTTGATTCAAAGTTAAATCCAGAGTCTCTGAAAATATAGCCACAATGATCAATTTGACCAGACCAAAATATTTGCTTGCCCTTCCTCTTTCAGTGCTGTTATCTAATTCTACATATTCTGTATTCCCAGATATCCGAGATTGGAAATTAGCACCATCAAATATGTTTTCTGATATGTTAACCTTTTCTGCTTCAGTTAAGACTGGCAGTTTATCCCTTGATGTTTTTTAATTAAAAATCTGGAGGAAAGGAGGGGTGTTTGGGGTGGACATGAGGAACAGAAATTTAAAGTGAGGTCATCACAGGGTCATCAAAGATCAATATGATGATGCTCATCAGAGACTCAGGGATCCTCACTGGGGTTTGGAATACCAGGGAATATAGACTTATCTGAATCTTTCCAAATATTCTGTTTCTAGTTCTTGGGGTGTCTTCTTTAGTTTCAGAATGGTTTCAAAAGACTTCTACATAAGACACCTGGGTAGGCTGTAGATTTATCTTACATTGTAATTTGGTGACCATTCATAGATCAAGCTCTTTATCTCCTTACTCTTATGGTTTGAATCCTCATAAAAAGCTATTCTGAGCAATCATAGAAACTCCTGGGTTCTTTGAGTCTTGACCTACAATTTTAAACATCACATTAAGTTTGTCATTTTCCTTCTTTAAACTCTTCATTGCAGTTCAAAGCATCCAACTGTCTGAGTTGTCCTTATGTTCTTCCTTGCCTTCAGAAATAGTCTATGGTAACTATGACTCAGCCCATCAAAGCTTTATTTTTAGATGCACCCCATTTCACAAGCATTCAGTTGATCATTCTAACAACCATCTCACTACCCATGTATCATGGAAGACAATGTCCCTTCTTTGGATGTCAAACAAAGTATTACCTTGTTAACTGTATCCAGGTCAGCTAGCCCAAGTTCCCATGTGTCTGAGGAGCTGTTCCTTAAAAACATGACTGTTAGAAACTATTGTTTTAATCAGTTTTCATTTATGCATTCCAAAGAAATTTATGAACACCTATTGTATGTCAGTCTTGCAGGACCATTTTTCATATCATTTTGCAACCGAGTATGTATTTTCCTTGATGGCAGACATGGAAGGTGTATGGTATGGTATTAGAGCAATCAGTTCTGATTGGTGTGGAGCTTCAGTAACTTTACAGAATTCCTTATAGCAGACTGTAGTCAAACCAGGAAGACTGTACTGCTTCATCCATCCTGTTCAGTATTGTTGGTAACATAAACATAGTTTTTCCAAATAACCTTGCCTCCTTGTGTCACAAGGATGACTCACATTCATTGATTATGCTTCTTGAATCTTTCCTATGTCGGTGGTTTTCAGATAAAAAGCCATCTCCAGCAGAGTAGACATTAGCAACCACATTCTTTATGATTTCTTCTTTGTCTCTACTATTCGAATAATGTGTAATATCTTTGTTTTCAGTGTGAGCATGAGCCCTGGGCAGAGGGACTTTCCACTTTCCCACCTTTACTTCTCACATTTGTTTTATCTACTGGAAAGTACATGAGCTGGGGACTGGCCCATTCTGTCCAGCAGGGAGCCCTGCTCTCCTCATGGAGTCTTTCATCATTCTTTTGTTCCTTGTTACTCTTTTCATGCATTTTGATAGTCTTTTTCATTTGTATATTCACAGCATGGTGCTGTTTACAGTGGAGCTTAGCTTTCAGATCAATCATCTTTTCTTCTCTGAATATTCATATGAACCCTCTGACATTCCTCCTTTCTCTTCTCTAGTGGCAACCCAGGTGATATGCACTGAGTACTTGCTCTTTGTTTTGTGACATGTGATTAGCTGTGGGACTGCACCATGCAACAGCCCAGATAAATGCTGGGAAGCTCTGAATTTTCAGATCTAAAAGACCCACAGGGTCCTCCCTAGTGGCACAGCAGGTTAAAGCACAGCACTAAGAAGATAAAGCCATTTATACATGAGTTCAATCCCTGCCTCACCCAGAGGTGACCACATGGCCCGCTACTCCTCAGTCAGCGTACTTCCTCATTCGGCCTGTTGTGCTCCTCACTCTGCCTCTGATGAATCCTCTCACTGCCTCTGCATCTCTGGCCTGTACCCTAGTTCTGTATGCACAAATAAAATAAATCTTAAATAAAAAAGACCCACAAAAGCACAAATAAAATGAATTTGAATTTTCAAAACTATACTTACAAAATCGTCATCTACTGTGCAGTGTTCTTTAATAATTGTCACCTCAGAACACACATATTAGCAGTGTTCATTTCTATTAAACCATATTGAAATTATTAATTTTCTATTTTTTTAAAGATTTTACTTATTTTTGCATAATAGAACTGGGGTGGAGGCCAGAGATATGGGGGGGGAGGGGTGAGAAGATTCACCAGAGACAAGAGTGGGAAGCAAAACAGGAAGATCTACTAAAATACACCACTAACGGGAGCAAGTGGCCAGACGAGAGAGGTCTGCTATGCAATAAGCGTCACCTCCCTGGCAGATCTATGCCATGGTAGTACTGAGGCTTAACCCCTAGGCCACCAGGGAGGCTCAGCGTTATTAAATTTTATAAAAGCTGCATAAGGTCTACATGAAAATATTAATTCATTCATCTGCTATATTTCAAAAAGCGATTTGTTTTTCAGGTATTTTATGAGTCATGATTTAGGCTCAGCTTTGTGCCTCATTATGCTACTTGCCATGTTATCTGAAATTATTATCACCTATTATGTCAACTGGCAGTTATTGAAGGTGGAACTCATTTATAAGTATTAGTGATATATAGTCATAAAATTATTGTGTTTTCTGTTAAAACCAACAGCTGTTACTGGAGCATTTGGAGTGCCTTGTGTCACGACACGAAAGGTCACTAAGAATGACGGTGGTCAAACGGCAAGCCCAGTCCCCCTCAGGAGTCTCCAGCGAAGTTGAGGTTCTCAAGGCACTGAAATCTTTGTTTGAGCACCACAAGGCCTTGGATGAAAAGGTATGGCATGCTGAAGGGATGATTAAAAACA
>NW_004567105.1:24032242-24048969 GCF_000260355.1 Condylura cristata
CCACCAGGGATGGCCCGATACCTTTTTTTTTTTAAGCTCACTAATATCTTACTGCTGAATATGCATTGTTAAGAATCCTGGTAGCAACAGCATGCTGTATTAGTAGAAAAACCTGCCTTAGGTTTATAAAATGTAACTGTTTGTCTTCACTGTTACTAAAATAAGCTCTGTTGACATAAATAAGGCAAAAATGTAAGGACGCTATCCTTTGAAAATTAGTAAGGCATATGACATGATTTCAATTTTGTGACATTTCAAAAACAGAACGTTTTAAAATTAAGAAAGATTTAGGGCTTTGTAGTAGGAATTGGAGCATTTTGTTTTAACATGTTTGACAAATTCTGAGCAATAAAATCTAAAGCAGGGATTCTTACTCTGCTTATCTAGGTTTGAAACATGCCAATATTTTTGCTCCACTTAATATTCTCATGCATCTATATTTTTACCATTGGCCTTGCAACTGTTCTTAGGGGATTATGTGAATTGAGTGCATAATGATGACTATAATTCTCTCTTCTAGATTATTAAGAAGGAATTGTATCTTATTTTTTATGTCAGCTATGACAAGAAACTAGTTTATAAATATTTTTGAATAAAACAGAAATAGGTATTTTATATAAAGACCTTGATAAATTTAATGTCAAATATCAGGTTATTATTTAAGATATTTAGTATTTAGTTTAATATTATATTCTCTTATTGCAAAAGTGCATTGTTAAGAATTTGCAAGACTTTATATTTATTAAATATCAAATATGTGTCAGATTCCTTGGTGAATATTTAGCAAACAAAACTAAATTAGACATTCCCTTATGACTGAACAGTTAATGAATAAATGACAGTAAGCAGTATTTAGGACAGATAACCTGATGGATATGAGTACATTTAAGGAATGGTTGGATTCATGAGACAATTTAGTATTTAGAAGTTCAATGAGATTAGCATAACTAAATGATTTTATACTATGACCTAGGATTAATAGGTAATAGAATTTATTAACTCGATGGCCTCGCTGGTGGCTCAAGGGCTACAGTCTCAGTGTTGTCAATTTATCACCAACCACTGAGGTCTGAGATCTATCCTGGGCCCAGGAACTGACCCACTGTGCAACAGACCTATCCTGTCTTGCTCACTACTCCCATCAGCAGTGGTAGATCAGCTTTTCTGCTCCCTACTCTATTTCTGGTAAATCCACTCATACAAGCCCCCCTCCATCTCTGGTCTACACCCCAGTTATTGTATGCAGAAATAAATAAAAAGCATTTTTAAAAGATTTATTTATTTATACATACAAGAATGGAGCACAGACCATAGATGAGAGGAGGGGTGGTGAGAGGATTCACCAGAGACAGAGTTGGGGGTAGAACAAGCAGAAGTACTGAAACACACTGCTGAGGGGAGCAGCGGGAGGGCCAGGAGAGGTCTGCGACGCCATGTGGGTCATCCCCCTGGCTCAGGATGGAACTCATGCTGCAATGGCTGCAATAGCTTCATAGCCTAAGCTCTAAGCAGTTGCAACACCAGGGTAGGCCCTAAAAAAAATTATTAACTCACCAGAAGTGATCTTGACATTGGTGATGTGTTGGGGGCAACTGAACTGATTGAAAACTGAGTAATGACAAACAGCCTGAAAGATAAATCTTATGAGCTTGGGCAGAAATTGGACACACCTGGATATATAATTTGACTTTAAGTATGTATTTCTCCTAATTTGAATAAAGAGAGTGTTAGTACTCACTTCAGAGAGTTATCATAAGAATCAGGAAAGTAATTGAATAGCATCTGACATGCAAAGTTCTGTGACTATGCTTAGCATCTGCAAGTGCTTATGAACATTAATGAGTCTCATCAATAATATGAATAAATTTCAGTATTTCACAATACTTCAAGCAAGGTATATATATATGTGGTGATTCTCATGCTTGCTATAAATAGTGTTTCATTTATGAGTTATCACTGGGCTAATATGTTCATAAGAACCCACATAGGCAATTTCCCTAACAAAGGATAGCTTACAGTCTCTTGTAGAGAGAGGAAATAGATATATAAACAAGGAATTTCAATATTCTAATTTAATGTTTATGGAGAATAATAATAAAAATAAAATAGAGAAGATCAAAAGAAAACACAGTCTAATCAGGTCTTGAGGGCAGGAAACTAGCAGTGTTATCAAAGACGATTGGGAACACATGAAGAGCTAAATAAAATACAAAAGACTGAGCATAGAAGTTGAAAAATCACAATGATTTGCTGACTGTGTTATTGATGTCCATATTTACATTAATTTTTTTGATTGATGTTCATGTTTTCCATCAAAATTCCTCTTCATCATACAACATATTTTAGGAGCTTATTTTAATCCTCAAGGATAACTTTCCATTGCCTTAAAACTTCTTTTAGAGGTAAACAAAAGACCTAATTAAATATTTTTATATCATTATGAACAAAATAGATGTCATAGATGAAGTTAGAAATCAGAAATTCTAGAAGCACATAAGTTTATTGAAGGGTTTATACTATGCTCTAAATCAATATACTTAAAGACCAACTGATTAAATTGGAATTCAAGTTCAGAAAATTTAAGTATATTATGGACTGCTCTTAAATTAAAAAAATAAATAAAATACATTTTTCATGACATATCAAGCATGTCTAAAAGGCTTCAGCAGGGAAAAGAGAGGTAATTATCAGTATTCTTCTAGTACTATGCTCAGGCAGAACAAAAAGCTAAAAGATTCATCAGAGATACTATTTTTTCCCTATCAATGGCATTCCAGTTCCGCAGACAATGTAAGGTATTTAGATTCTTCATACTCTAAATAGGTTACACTTCTGGGTCCTCCTCCTCCTTTCTTTACTAAAATAAAGCAGTGATTAATGCATGATGAAACAAACATATTTCATTCTTCTGAGCCCTACCCAATAGTCAGAGAACTATTAACTTCATACTAATGTGAATGAATGTGAATGAATACATTATGTGTCAAATGCATTGATAATTGGAATATCGATTTTTACATGTATAACATGAATTCAACATATAGGCATAAACATTTTTGTGAACAGTTTTATAGTCCAGTTTAGTACTAATATAATTTCAGCTTGGAAGTACTATTCTAATTTTATTAAAGGGTGAGTCTAAATATTTTAATATATGCAGGAGTATAAATTTTTTCAATTCTTGACTAAATGTGTCTGCGATAATATTAACAATGACTTCGGCAGAGATTAACCTGTATTAGATGTACATTACTGCATATACTTTGGTTTTTCTTCTAGGTAAGGGAGCGACTGAGGGTTTCTTTAGAAAGAGTCTCTGCACTGGAAGAAGAACTAGCTGCTGCTAATCAGGAGGTAACATACCAAACTTTCTCCTCTTTTGAGGTGCAATATCGCTAACTTATATATCCTTTGTCTTTCATGTCACCTTTAATAAAACTGTCACAGAAAATAAATCACATTCTTTATATATACTGAACAAGACTTGTTGAAACTAGTTGCCAGAGTCATGTTTTCTGATTCCTGATAATTCAGATCTGTTGCTAAATTATTTAAGAGGAAAAATTATTAAGAGCTTGTGACATGAGCCAGTACAATGGAGGTTTAGAAAGGCACCATTCAGAATGCCAGTAATTTGGAGAACTGAAACACAACTGCAAGATTGTAAACCATGTCAAATAGCTGTTACACTTACAGAATGTTACATATTAACTACTTGAAGATAAAAATATATTCCCCCTTGGGTCTGAAACCTAAAGGCATTGTCCATGTGGCATCTTTGAATCTACTTCTCTTGCTCTCATTCATGAGTCTAAGAAAGTATTTTATAATCATCACTGAGTTTTAAAATTTGTTTTTTCTTTAGAAAATTTTGCTTTTCTTTATTATTAATGTAGTTCAGCCTATAGATCAAGTTAAAATGAAGTTCAGCCTATAGATCAAGTTATATTTGATTTATATATATATAGGTTTATATAAATATCATATGGGTTAAATATTTATCAAATGCTCTACGTACAGCCCACTAAAATAGCCTCCTCTCTCTCTCTCTAATAATTACTTACCAGCCTACCACTTTATTCCAGTAGTTTGTTCCATTAATATAATTTAGCATTATTAATAGTGGATACATTAAAATAATACAGCAAAATCTTCCTACTTTAGATAACTAAAGAAGTCAGAAGATAAGATCATTTGTTAGTTAATTCTTAGCCCTATCAAGGAATCATGAAGATAATATTTATGTTCACATTACACAAACAAATGCACATTTACTTTCTTAATTTTTTTTATTAAGTAATGGTTTAAAGCACTATAAATTTTAGAGGTAAGTATTATAAATCAGCATCTCAAGATTCTAAATTATGATCTCCACCAAAAGTTTAGTTTCTATCCATCATCATATCATTGATTCTCTTAACAATTTGCCCATCCTCCTGATCCTTTCTTTATGTCCTTATGATCTAAACTTTTGTTTTGTTTCATTTTTTGTTTGTTCACTGGTTTTGTTTCCTTATCTTCCTTATATGAGAAAAACTATATAATATTTTTCTTTCTCTAACTGATTTAATTTCACACTATAGCCTTAAGTTCATCTTGTTATCACAAATGAAAAAAAAAATCCTTATTTGTTATAGCTAAGTAGTATTCCATTCTGTATTATACAACATCTATTTCCATTCATTCATCCATGGACATTTAAGATGTTTCTAACTCCTGCCTGACTGTGGAAAATAATACTGCATGAATCATAGTGGTATATATATTCTTTTAATTTAAGTTTTTATATTTCAGTAAATACCCAGAAGTGGAATAGCTTGAGATCTTTTAAGAGTCTCCATACTGTTTTCCAGAATGACTGTACCGATTTACAATCCCAATGACATTGCATAAGGATTTCCTTTTCTCTACACTTTCATGAAATTTGCTTTTTCCTGTCTTTATATATATATACCATTTTCAGGTTGAGATATTATCTCACTGCAATTTTCCAAATAATAAGTGATGATGAGCATTTTTCCATGTGCTTGCAGTCCTCTAAATATTTTCTTTAAAAGTCTCTGCTCAGATCCTCTGTTTTTTTTTTTAATTGGATTTTTTGTTTTGTTGCTGAGTTATTTGAGTTCCTGTGAGATGTGAGTATACTTTCCCATTCAGTAGATTGCCTTTTCATTTTCATGATGGTTTATTTTGCTGTACAAAAGCATTTAAATTTGACGGGAGTCCATTGTGTTTATTTTTACTTTTGTTTCCCTTGCCACTGGAGTCAAATTTCCATGGACATTTTTAAGTTCATGAGCTTATCACTTATGTTTTCTTCCATGTATGATTTCTTCTATTTTATGATTTCAGTTTTACAGTCAAGTCTTTAACACACTTTGAATTATTTTTTGTGTATAATGGAACTAGTGGTCTGGTCTCATCCGGTAGTTTTGACTGGACAGTTTTCCCAGCTCCACTTTTCTTGAAGAGTCTTTTCCTTTCTCTGTTGTATGTTTCTGACTTTTTGACACAAATTAACTGACCATATATATGCAGATGTTTAGACTTTGAAGTATGTTCCATTGAGCTGTGTGTCTGCTTGTATTCCAATACCACAATGTTTTGGTTACTGTTGTTTTGTGGTACAGTCTGAAGTTAAGGAATTTGGTATCTCCATTTTTGTTCATTTTGCTCAGAATTGCTTTAGATATTTGGATTTATTTATTTATTTATGCCTCCAAACAAATTATATTATTGCTTGTTTTATATCCATGAGCAATACCTTTGGAATTTTGATAGGAATTTGCTTTAGGTAACAAATGCACATTTTAAAAGCATGCTAAAAATCATGTCTAGAAAAAGCACTTTTGTTCTTTAAAGTAATCTAAGTCAATTTAATGAGCTTATGTATGCTGAATTAATTTAAACTTTAGAAATAATAGACTTTTAACTACGGAAAAATAAATTCTGTGTGATTTAAGGGCTGTGGCAAGAGGTTTTAAAAAATAAGAGAAAGGATTTCCTTGGTGAACAGAGCAGTTTAGCAAATTGTATGGTTTGAAAAAAATAAAAGGAAATGAGAGATTATTATCTCTGAAAGAACCCTGTTTGTCTAGGAGAATAGGTAAATTATCTTTGCAGTGAGTGTATTCATACCTGCTGCATTCAAGAAGACAGTATTAAATATTTATTCATTATATATTTCATTTTTGTTGATTTTGTTCAGAAAGTAGAAGTCAACGAGCCAGGTGAAGACTTCAAGTGTTACCTATATATAAAAGTTATTGTGGTGGTCTAATATTGGGATGAGGCCAGAGCTCAAGGAGTAAAAGAAGTCATAGGAAGAATTTCAGGCTCTGTGTTTTTAAGGGATTTCTAACTGGGGGGTGCCACCTTCTATTAGTTATCTGCTGGCATGTCTGGTCTTTGGCACTGACCTTTGACACAGAGCATGTTGTGGCCCTGTTTCTGCACTCCTGGAACTTGAGCTAATTTTTCTGGTCGTGGTACTCCATCTTATGGCCTGATTCCCCTGGCAACCTTATCCTTCCATTATTTATTTAAGACTGGCAAACTTGTCTGCTGATCAAGGAGTGAGGTTTAGTCTTTTACCTTATTAAATGCTACCCCAACAGGCATTACTGATATATAGTAAAAATATAATACATATTTGTATGTATGAATATAGAGTTGTTAAAGATGATATTATGAACTTTATCATCTGTATATCATCGTTCTCTTTCTGTCTGAGTTTTCCGTGTCTTATAGCTCTCTGATTCTACCTGTCTCTGTCTCTCCTCTCATTTTTACAGATGATTCTAGAGTTATCACCCTCTGATATATTTTCTTTGTATAATTTCTCCCACAGAGGTCCCATCTATTTTTCATCCATCCAAGACTCCATGCTGTCCATGATAGCTTTAGAAAAGAAACCAAACTTCATAGCTTGAAGTTCATGTTTTGCTGAATTCTACAAGATATTAAATACTAGTTTGGCATCTCCACAGGGTTGCTAACAACTGATGATATTGCTATCTGCCACAGGTGTCCAGCAGGGAACAGAGTGGGGTGACTTTAATACAACTCAGGGTTTGCTAATCAAAGAAGCTCCCGAGGGGCTGTAGCCACATATAGGGTGATTTTGTCAACATACACAAAGGCACCCCAAGTGCCAGTGGGCCTCAGTCTCCACCTAGTTTTCCCAAATTTACCCTTTGTGTCTCAGTGGTACACTGATGCAGTGAAATAGTTTTATTATATTTTCTTCAAGAAAAAGATCAAGAACATTATAATAAATTAAAAGGAAATACTTGTATAGAATGACCCCAATTTTGTGCAAATACAAATAATAACAACATATTACGTAATGGGATTAGAAATGTAATTTTAGATATAAATACCAAATTCTTAATTTTAATTTTAATTGTTTCTGGGTTTTGTAAGCATATTATATATATATATATATTATATATATATATTATATACACACATATACACATGTACATATAGGTATGTATATATACTTATATGTGTGTTTATATGTATAACATTATACATATATGTCTAACGTATATAAGCATTAACATATGATGTTAATATATTTTATTAAGTTTTCATTATGCTTATAAGCAGATAAAGCAATAAAGATATTTTAGAATCAGATCACATTTTCAATACCCAAGCATGCAATTGATTAATCATTTTAACAATAGTAAATAATTACTGAGTGCTTTAATTTTTCAGACATTGTGTGTGTGTCTGTGTGTATGAGTTTGATAATAGGTGTTATTATTTTCATATGAACACAGAGATGTTGTTTTTCCTAATGAAAATGTGGTTAATTTTTCATTTGTCTTAACTAACAATAAGTTTTCATGTTTTTTCTACTATACCTTCTGTCAAACAGTTATTCAAGATTTAACCTGTTATAGTCATATTATTTTTCATATTTTTTGATACATAGTGTTTATTTATATAATATATGCCACCTTGACATATTAATACCATAATGCTATGATATACTATATATGTTAATAATATAATGATATATGTTATATAGACCTGTGATATGCCATAAAGAACTTCTTCAGTGATTCTAAACTAGAAATACAGTTTCAACTTTCAGATTGTCCAAAGTCTGTTAAATTATAGTATTCATTGTTTTTGAAAGTAACCAACATTTCCACTGCCTCTAAAGCCTTTTGCTAATATCCTTCTTGGAATGCCTCCACAACCCCAGTCGCCCATTGAAATCATGCTACCCCACTTAAAATAAGCTCAGACACCACCTTTTTAGTGATTTTTTTGTGGTTTCTTGCCAACAGTCATTCTTGCTTAGTTTAAATTTCTAAAGCTTATTTCTTCAGCATTTATTCTGACAGTTCAACAAGCATTAGGGTTAATTATATACCAGTCTAATCCTAGGCTGCTAGTTCCCTGATAAAATGGACTGTTTCTTGCTTATTATATGTATTTCACTCAGTACAGTGATATGAACCTATGATCAATATGTATTTGTCAAAGAGTATTGTATAAAGTTGATTCTGTCTCATGTTTTCACACCGATCCCTGATTAGTCCCTTAATGGATAGTTTGAGCAACCCTTAGGCATGCTCAGTAAAGAGTAATATTTATCATAAGCATTAAATGAACAAAATGCTTATTGTTTCAAAGTATAATTATTGAACAAAACCATGTGCAGAAAATTCTGAGTCTCTGACAGGATGTAATAAGAAAAAGTAAATGAAACTTAAGAAAATTGTCATGTAATTTGCTTTCTAGTGATGAAGACAGACAAATAAGCTTATAAGAAAGATATTATTAGTGCAAAACATGCAGACTCAAAATACAAAGATGCATATTTATTCTGAATCAAAGGATCAGAGAAAAATTCACCCTACAAGAAAGACTATAATTGGGTTCAAAACTGTGGGAAAACATTACAGACTGAATGACATTATGATTAAGTAAGCCTAAAATTGCCTGCTTTCAGAACAATGGATAATACTTTGTTGGTAACAGTCAGGGTGGAAAGGGGGTGCAAAGGGGGATGGAAGGATTGATAGGATCACATTCTAGAGGGCCCTAAATGCCATGATCAGTGAGGAAGTCATACTTGATGATGTAAGGGGACACTTAAGGTATAGTTTGGCTTTATTACTTTTAGGTTTTGTTTTTTTTTTTAAATGTAGTAGAACAATTGTTTTTTTTTTCTTTTTTAAAAGAAATATTGATTGATTTATACATATAAGAATTGTGGTACAGCAAGCCACCAGAGGTGTGGGGGAAGGGGTGAGCGAATTCACCAGAGACAGAGTGGGGAACAGAACAGGCAGAATCACTGAAATACACACTGCTAAGGGGAGTGCAGGTGAGATTGGAGAGGTTTGCTGTGCCATGCGGGTCAGCTCCCTACCAGAGATGTAACTGGTACTGCAGTGACTGTGGAAGCTTCCTAGTGCTGCTGTGCTTTAATCTGTGTGCCACCAGGGAGGCCTCTGTGGATTTTTTTTTCTTGTTTGCAAAATGGAATTATGGTGGAATAGAACTGGAAAGTTGACTTTGATGTGATTGACTGACTTAATGATCTAATCAGTGATTTTGACCATGATGCTTCAACAGATATCAATTTTTATTGGGCATTTTCTATTGGCATTGTGTTAATTATTTGGTATGAATATATTAATTAAACTCAGATATAAATAAAGTGATCATTCTGTCAGTTATGGGATTAGACATGTTAAAAGATAATTATGATATGGGCTTATTTAATGTGTATGGAGTTTCCATTTAGGATGATGACAAAATTCTGGATACGGAGCATTGCAATGGCCGTTTACCAGTGTGAATGTACTAACACCGAGGTACCATATACTTAAAAATGGCCAAAATGGTATCTTTAAATGTTATGTATATTTTATTATATTAAGGAAGTAATCCTAAAACAATATAATAATGTGAGAATGAAACTAAATGGTAGGTTTAGCAGAATTATAAAAGAGAATAATTATATGGGCAAAAATGAGGAAAAGCAGATGGTGTTATGAAGGTTTTCCTAGAGTAGTCCTATCATTTGCAAAACCTCTAGGTGATGGATAACCCTGAGGCCATTTTGCCAAGTGACATTTGAAGTATCTCTTCAGAGAAATAATGTTTGAGCTCACTTACAGGTAGAATCTAAAAATGTCAAGGGTGGTTGCCAAGTGCTGGTGTCTGGAGAAATGGGGAAATGTTGACCAAAATATATGAGCTTACCATTGTAAAACAAGGAAGATGAGGTGACCTAAAGTATGTTGCTGTTGTTCACAATACCATCATGTTGCTGTTGTTCACAATACCATCATGTGTGCTTGAAATCTGCCCAGAGAGCAGATATAAGATATTTCCATCAGACAAACAAAAAGTGTTAACAATAAGAGGTAATGGATGTGTTTATTGACCTTACTGTGGTAATTATGTCACAATATGTACATCTAACAATTCATCATATTTATACCTTGAGCTGGTATAATGTTGTCAATTGTATCTCAAGAAAGCTGGAAATATATTTTTAAATATTCCTGAAGAGAAAAAAGAAAACACTTATAAATTATGGTGCCTACTTGAGGGGAAAAAATGAGACAGGTAGAAGGTGAGGTGAGTCTGAGGCTTCAGAGACTGGAGGAAGGTCGATCTGAATTAGGAGTGTATAGTTTGGTCTTCAACCTGTAGACAACAGCAAGCCCACAAAGAGTTGGCTTGAATTTGTTAAAATGTTTCATTAGTTTGTTAAAGGAGAGGATACAGATGATCAGCTTTTAATATTGCAGACTAATGGAACTTCCAAAAGTTAAAAAAAAAAGTGTATGTGTATGATAGTCAAGGAACCATGTTCAGATTTTTAAAAATCCTTCTGGTTTCTTAAAATAAGGGGCTAATATCAGTGTAAAAAAGAATTGTTCCCAGTGAGGCATTTCTCACATTCATTTATGTTGGAAAATATAGATATAAATATAAGAATTAAAAAAGCATTCTAAATATATACATATAAATGAAAATTTGCTGTCATTGTATGCCACACAAAGCATATTGTGTTGTTAACTCTGAATATATTTTTCTTTGTTCTACTTTTTTCTTGTCCTAAAAAAGGAAGTCCAGTTTATTTAGACAGAGGGAATACAATAAAGTCTGTATTTTTGCAGAGTATTTTTATATTGATTAAAATTGAAAAACTCAAAAAGGGAACTACACAGAAGTTGTTTTGTATCAGTGTGTTCTCCTTTGGTGGAAGCCCGTACACATATTAAAATGATTTAGTTAAACCTTACAGAATGGATTATGCAGAAGCTGTAGTAAAAATTCAATTGGCAGAGTAATTTTCAGTTAGTTGTGCTTATTTTAATAGCTTGTTTGTGTTTATTTTAAAAGCTTTTCTATGTGGTGATCTTATACATGAAAAAAACTGGAAAGCTTAGTTGTTGACTGAAATTACATTTTATATTGCATTTATTCTGTTGTATTGCATTCATCCAGTTGATTCCAGCCACTAAATTTAGTCATCTTTCTTAGGAAAAACTGGAAATTAGAATTTTTCTTAGGAAATTTACATTTAATTTTACCTCACATACAACCAACCTTAATCCCTGGTGTTTAATTTCCTAAGAATAAAATAATGAACTTTCATTTACCTTTAGAATATTGTGTCAGAGTGAAGAGAGGAGCTAGAGGCAACATTGATGTTTTGAGGACTTCTGGACCATGACCATATTTGAAATGCATTGTGCCATTTAATTAACAATCTTGTGAGTTGGGTTTAGAGCTCATCCTGTGTTGAATCCATAGAAATAAAATGGAAATATGGTCAGACAGAATAGATACAGGCAAAGGTGGATCTCTCCAAGCTGAGTGGAAGCAATGAGAGATTTGAGACAAGCAAATGTATAACAGCAACATCAAGAAAAGATTATAGACGTAGAGCTCGCATGAGAGGAAGAAATGAAAAGAGAAAAGAGAGAGACAGTTTTTTGTTTGTTTGTTTGTTTTTTTAAAGATTTATTTATTTATACAGAACAAGGTACAGGCCAGAGATGCGGAGGGTGAGAGGATTCACCAGAGACAGACTGGGAAGCAGAACAGGCAGATCGATGAAGTACACTGCTGAGGGGAGCAGTGGCGTGCCAGGAGAGGTCTGCCATGCCATGTGGATCTCCTCCGGGGCAGGCGGGGATAGAACTCATGCGGAGGTGGCTTTAAGCTTCTTAGTGCAGTGAGAATAAATAAGCAATTAACTATTGAAGTAAATTATAGTCAAATAAAAGAATGAAGAAGCTATAGAGAGAAGATTATTGATGGGCTGTACAAGAAGGAGGGAACTCTTTTTTGAGAAGTTGAGGAAACAGGATAAAATCTGTGGTACAGAAAGGAATGAAGATTTGGGGAAGAAATGAAAACATAGAAATTATAAAAGAAATTCTTCACACAAAAAGAAAATTTATTAGCTAAGCTAGAAAGGAACAGAAAGGAAGTTTTGTTCAGAATAAAGCAATGTAAAGTATGCAAGAAGCCACTAAGAATAAGCAAGGACATTTTAGTGTAGTAGGGTTGATCTAGGAACAAGGAGATTCTCATTAAGTTACCCCAGTAACTTAAATAAAGCCAGTTTTCACAGAAGTTACCAATTGAAACTGCACAGATAATACCACATTATTTCTTTATCTAAATCTCTGAGGTTATATTAACCATCATAATTTAAAAGAAGAGAGAGAGAAATATGAAAGTTGACTCAGATGACTGGCTTCTTTGAGTAATCCAAAAATAAAATATTTGTCTAAAACTTTAGTAAACATTTGGAAGCTTCTGAGTAACTCAGTAACATTTAAATAGTTTGAAAGTAATTAGATAGTAAAAGTTGTGGAGAGTAGCAGAGTTGTTGAGCTGTGCTTCTGTAGGACTAATAGCAATGCTCATTTAAAGTTACAGGATCCTTTATTTGCAGCATTAATGAAATGACAAAGTCATTTTCCTCTTTGAATTAAAACTGCCATTTCTGAAAATGAAAAGCTTCAGTAATCGAAAATAGACAACTGCAAGAGTTGAGTTATTGCAGAAACTTAAAATTTATAATTATTTGATGGACATTTCCCAATTATTCTTGATAGTGGGATCTTTTAATGCCATATTTTTAACCATTCTATGAAATAAGAGCAGTTCTTATTTTTACATCAGTCAATGCCTTTGTAAAAATGACTGATCTTCCAACTTTTCAATCACCTGCATGTTTGTGTATTATACACATCCTAAGTTAGTTGGTTAGCTTAGTTTCATCATTGGTAAATGTGTTAGTGAATTCCATGACCAAATTAATTTAATATTTTAACAAAGAAATAGGAGGGATTATTTGTTTGCTTGCTTAGCATTTGAAGCAAGACACTCTAGCTAAAGTTACCAGAAAATGTTATTTGTTTGATGAATGTTTGGTGTTTGCATGGATGGTGACAGTCTTGTAGTTCTGAATTTATATCCATTGAATACAATGTAAAATTCTCTAATGTGATGTTTATAACTTAAAAGCAACCTATTAGGCATTTTCAATAGATCCATTTATTGGGAACCTATTCTTTCCATAGGAATTATAAATTTTGGCTAGAAAATTGTATGGCTTTTCGTTTTATTTCAAGGAATAATATGATAGCTGAATGATAACCTTTTGGGTAGTTATTGGTAAACTTAGTTTCAGCACTGTCCAGCTGGTAGTTAGTCATAAAGTCCTGTGATTTCTTACTGTATCTTTTTTATTAATATACTACATTATAAAGATAAATATGAAACTGTAAATTACCCAAGTGATTATCCTCAATAGAATGTTTACTTTGCTTATGGTAAATATGTGCTGTTTAGGTTCAAAGATTTTTCTCCCCCAAACTTAAAGAGCTTGATATGACAAATACCATGTTACAGAAGAGGAAACTGAGATATAGAAAAGATAAATATCTTATTTAAATTCATACTGTCATAGAACATTAGTACCAAAATTCTACTTTATAGGCATATTCTTGATCACTACTCTCTAATTTCTACTTGGTAACTACATACCAAGTTCTCTTTTGAATCTTTAGGAGATACCAGAAATGATGTCAGAAATAACCATTGTATTAACGAACTTATATTAGAAACAAATGTAAACATAATTTTAGGTAGCAATGGACTCTATGAAACAAGCTTCACAGACCTATGAAGAGTTTTGCAAATATAATCTGTACTTACTTAAAACTTTTCCCTGTGTTCTAAATAATTATTTCTTTTGTAATACTAATCAATGACATTATTCATTTAAAATATTCCGATTTAAAAATGTATACCAAAGAGCATATATTTGTGTGTGTGTGCAGTATTATTGTATATGTATATAAACCATGTCATTCCCACTCCCATTTTCAGAGAGTTTCTAATGTTTCTACGGATATAAATGACATAAGAAGCAATCAGGAAATAAAGTTATAAGTCTAACTTTCATTGCTCCATTTGAACAGCTTTTTTTTTTTTTTTATAAAGCCGTGGTTGTGAATCACTATACAGAGAATAATCTGCCTTTACCTATGATACAGCAAGAGACAAAGCTACAACCTCTTGACATGAAGATTTCTTGGGCATTGGGTCTCAGACTGAGGGGTATATAATGGTCACCTGAAAATATCTCAAACATTTTCCCTAATTTCAGCTAGTAGATATTTTAGTCTCAGTGGGCCAGATGACCTCTTTCACTTGTACTTACTCACTGTGGAGAAAAAACAATCATAAACAACTATGTGAACAAACACTTTGGCTCTGTTCCAATAAAAGTTTATTTATGAATATTGGAAATTGAATTCTTTATAATTTTATGTCACAAAATATCCTTCTTTAGAATTTTTCAACCATTCAAAAAATGTGAAAACCATTTGTAGATTGTAGACCTGACAAAACTTGGAAGCCTGAAGGCTCTAGCTGATCGCTCCTCAATAGATGATCCGTTAGGTCATGGCCTACTTGCTCACCCTAGCACAGCCTTTCACTGAGCTGCTGCCTCTACCTCTGATACAGCAAGAGATGAGATGAGATTTAAACCTCTTGACATGAAGATTTCTTGTGCATTGGGTCTCAGACTGAAGGGTATATACAGGTGACCTGAAAATATCTTAAAGTTCAGATTCATTCTAATAGAGTTCACATTTTTAACAAGCATTGTAGGTGATTTTCATGCAAGTGATTGTGCACTGCTATTAAGAACTTAATCTCAAGATAATATCAACATAGACTCAAAGCAAGTTAGAGATAATAAGACAGTGACACAAGCATCACAATAGAAATAGGAGCAAAAGAATATGAAATAACCAGTGAACAAGTACATAGTAAGGAGTAACTAGATGCTAGAATGAGCAAGTGGATACAACATAGTAAACATGAAGACCCTCATATTCTAGAGAATATTTAATTGGATTCTGTAAATATATTCTGACCTGGATGGTGAAAAGAGACAGAGGGCAAGAAAGGAAAGGAACACTCCAAAAAGAACTGCGAGCTCCACCCAGAGGAGTTTATTTCCTTCCTAAAATCGTTCTGCCATTTGTTGTTTGAGTGACTAGAATCAATATCCTTATGGTGCTTCCTTTTGAACTGACCAAGCTCTAATAATATAATTTATAAGGTTGTTGTAAGTTTGTTATAGATTTATGCTTAAGTGCTTAAAAGTGTTCCTTTGGTGTTTTATTATTGTTACTGATGTTGATGGTTATCTTTTCAGCCATGATACTGTCTAAACTTTTTTTTTTTTTAACTACTTATTTTTGTGTAGAAGAACTGGGGTGTAGGCCAGAGGTATAGGGGTTAAGGTGATTCACCAGAGACACTGGGGAGCAGAACGGGTAATTCACTGAACTACACTGCCAAGAGAGAGCAGTAGGTGAGATAGGTCAAGTCTGCTCTACCTATGTGGATCAGCTCCCTGGCTGGGGACTGAACTCAGACCATAGCAGTGATAACTCTGAGACTTAACCCCTAGGCCACCAGGAAGGCCTTGTCTGACCCTTTTAATGGTATTTGTACTAAGATCCAGAAAAGAAGAATAGGTCCCCAGTGCTACTGACTGGGTAGTAATTCATTGGAAACAGTGCAAGGTTTATCATTTGTTCCTTGTAAACTCCTTTTCCTTTACCCATAAAAAATAAAAGATATAAAGACCACATAAATTCTGACCCCTTCTTGTTCTGACAGTTTATAATATGTCCTCATTTTAAAATCACATAAAAATGCAATTGGAATGTGTGCAAATGAATTTAACACATGATTATTGCCATTAGAACCAAGCCAATGGATTGCTTTTAAAGGAATTATTCAGAACAATCTTTAGTAGGCTTCTTTTGTTATTTCTTTGAGAGGAACTAAATGAATAAATCCTTTTTATTGCTCTGGTGTGCTTTTTTATATACAAGAATGACTAATGGACTTTGTTTTTGCCTTGTACTTCTTTCCAAGTACTTTTGAAGCACTTTGAAATGCTTTTTTTTTTCCTTTCAGGCTCTTTCTTTTAGCATAGCAGAGTTAAAATGACTTGTTCTAGAACACAGTCTATAATTTTGTCACTTCTACCCTAATTGTAAGAAAAGAGGGGAAAAAGAAACAAATCTCAAGTGTATACTTACAACATTAGCCATACCACAAATCTCATGCAGCTGAAAGGGAAATAGAGTCCACATTCAAAAAACTTGATTTTATTTTTTTAAATATTTGTC
>NW_004567105.1:24050544-24051029 GCF_000260355.1 Condylura cristata
TGGCTTTAGCTTCTCAGTGCTGTGCCACCAGGGAGGGCCATGTGACTCTTAATATAACTCAGTCTCCTCATTTTTTTTTTTTTAAATCTATTTGGAGGAATAATTACTGCAGTTAGCCCCTTAGTTGAAGGTCAAAGCAAATTATCATATTTTGATATTTCTGACATTCAGAATAGTGAGAGCATGGTGCCACATACTTTATGTGGCCCTCAAACAAAATACATTTATTTCATAAATAAAATGGGTTTCCTTGGAAACATCCATAAAAAGGGCAGATTTAAAAAGTGTGTTCTCACGGCAATAGTCACAAACACTTAACAATTCAGACATCCACCACACGTGTAACTTTGAGTGACCCCTTCTTCCTCCCACTGGAGAGGAAAGGCAAGATAACTTCCTGCCAAAGACACAGCTATATTGGGTCCCATAGTTTGCTGAATTGCATGTGGGTGGGGAGCAGAACGGGTAATTCACTGAACTACACT
>NW_004567105.1:24051883-24058190 GCF_000260355.1 Condylura cristata
CACCACAATCTAGTGGATTCTTGTTTAATTAATTTAGCAGACACCGACTTGCATTTTAAATAGGATTCTGTTTTCTTCTTTAGGAAGGCAAGAGAAGTTATTAGCAACAGTGTCTGTGGGGGTGGGATTCTAATTCTTTTTTCATGAAATTGGAAACTCGGCTAAGTTGATGTCAACATTCTGATTGTCAACACTGAATTATTGCAGTTGTTTTACACTTGCTGTTGCACTTCTTGGCATCTTTTGTTACCTCAATGAATATTCTCCACCATCCTCATTTATTTGCTTATTTATATTTTAGATTGAGGCTTGCTTTTTTAAATTGAGACTTGCTATCTTCCCGCGATAAATATAATTTAACGGACCATCTGACACATTTGGAAAACTTTAAGATTCTGTTTTTGCTTTTGTTCTCAGAACTAGTTTTTCTACATTACCTCATTATCGATTTTCTCCTTTATTTCTTATTTATTTATTTATTTATTTATTATTTTCTTTCATTTTCTCATGGCATTGTTAGATGCTAACCTACTACACTAACAGTCTCATGCCTTAATAATGTCCACTAATTTATCTGTTCAATTTTAACTTAAATTCTGGTACCATTTACATGCCTCTAAGTAAAATGTCAGCATTTGATTTTATTATCATTTTAAATATTAGGGAACTACTTAAATAATGGAAATAAATAAAAATTAAGTGTAACTGAGTACTGAAAATATGTATTGATGGAAATACCAATTATATAAAAAGATAGTTTAGTGGAGAGCTGTAATTTCTTTGAATTAAACATCAGTACTATGTAGAAATAAAGCTGTTTTTGAAACTGCTATTATTGAAAATTATAGTTAATGGTGAAAATGGACATCATAAAAATCCTCTGCAAAAGATAAAACCACCTCAGTAAAATTTAGAATGGTGTCATTATCACAAGCACTGTTTCAAACTTTAAAATAAAAGTGTAAAAGGGGTCTTAAAATTTTAATGTTTTCTTCAAAGAATTTTTTCACCATGATAAACTAAGCAAATTTGTTTAGAATGGTATCCTTATGTTTTCAAGCTTAACAAACTAAGCTCCGATACGAAATTTAGAGCAGCCAAAATTCCTGTATTTTTTCATGTACTCTGTTTTTAATCTATGGGTCACCAGAAACTTCCTGGTAATGTGCATTTAAATTTTAGTACTCAATTGATTCATCGAATGGCATTTGGGTGAATCAAAGTGTAGGAGGTTAAAAATAAAAGTATGTAATTTGTTCTCATCTACTCAATAACTATGTGTGGGCTAAACAGAGTGAGTGTTCTAAACCACCACAAAAATCAGCCTATGCTTCCCATTTCCAAGCTATTTTGTCATCAGTGGAATAAATGGATTTATATATTTAACTATTAACTTTTTTTTTTTAACATAACAAGAAACAATTCTCACAATAGAAATCTCTCCATACTCACTATAAACCAGCACTGAAAATGAATGTGATGAGCAGGGTCAGGAGAGGTCTGCTGTGCCATGTGGGTCACCTCCAGGGCAGGGATTGAACTCATGCTGAAGTGGCTTTAGTATCTTTGTGCTGTGCTTTAACATGCTGTGCCACCAGGGAGGGCCCAGTATTGATGTGTTTTAGGATACAGGTTTATAACTTAAAATGTATGAAGCCATATAGCCCCCCTCTGTCCATTGGAAACCTGGACCCTATATTCCCACCCTATCTTCCTCCAGACTGTATTAACTGGTTTTATACTTCCCAATGCCCGAGCTGGATAGAGAAATAGTTATTATCTTGAGGTCCTTAATTTTGCTTGAATAAGTGTCTCAAACTTCGTGGTTTCCCAAATAATAATAATAATAATAATAATAATAATAATAGTTATACAAAATATTAAAGCTGGAAAATTTCTTAGGTGTAAGTTGCAAATCCTTACTGTTCCATGAGTTGTTGTTGTTGTTGTTTTGTGTGTGTGTATGTGTGTTTTCATGTAAACTAAGCATGGAATTCAGCTAGAATTAGAATAAGCATCTGTGTAGAAGCAAATTATGTGTTGGTGCAGTGAGACATTTGTAAGTCTCACTCTTGAAATTGTTAATTGAGTTTGGGGTAAAAATAGATGAAAAGAATCTTTGTTAATTAGATGTGAGCACAGCCGGAAGTTGTTGTTAAATAGGTAAAGGCAAATATGAATTTAAAAAGACCATAATGAAGTTCCTTGGAGTACTATCATAAGGAATAGATATGGCTTATTTTAAAAAGTGGTTGAGAAATTTTCAAGGTAAGTTGTAATGTCCATGATGCAAAAGTATATATTAAAAAGGAAAGTAATACAAACAGCATAATTTCTATTCCAAGCCTAGAATAACTGAAGACATAATCTATCTGCGCAAATTATTTTGCCAAATCAGGGCAGTAATTCCCCTGATACTAGAGTGTGGAACTCTGGTCCTGACCTAGATAAATATTTGGATTGTGAATGCAGTGCATCACTTCATTAATTTTCAAAAGGCATGATAGGATAATGCTTTAGAAACATAAGTTTTAAATGTGTCAGACCTGATTAGGATATCATTCTTTTTATGATCTCAGGTATATTAATTATTCATTCTCTGATAGTTTCTTCATTTGTAAAATAATAATAACATCCAATTTATTTGAAGGATTAAATGTGGCAATGTATGTAAATTACTGTTCACTTATGTAGCAAATAGTTATTCAATACATAGCAGTATTATTATTGCTAGTAATTCTCAACTAGAAATTTAATTTCTGAACTCTTGTTCATATATATTTTTTAACCTTCCTTAAACTTCATGGAAATGTCCTGTATCTTAATATTATTAAAAACATTAATTTATATTGCTTTAGCTGAGGAAGGGTGCAGGAAGCGGGGAGTGTTGAAGTAGTGTTGGTATTTTTTTTTTAAGATTTATTTTTGCATACAGAACTGGGGTACAGGACAGAGGTGCAGGGGTGGTAAGAGGATTCACCAGAGAGAGTGGGAAGCAGAACAGGCCGACTGATGAAGTACACTGCTGAGGGGAGCAGCGGGTGTGTCAGGAGAGGTCTGTCACGCCATGTGGATCACCTCCCGGGAGGGGATTGAACTCATGCTGAAGCGGCTTTGGCTTCTTAGTGCTGTACTTTAGCCCACTGCGCCACCAGGGAGGGCTCAGTGTTGGTATGTTTTAGAATACAGGTTTACAACTTTTAAAATTTATGACGCCACATATGCCTACCTATAGCCCTACTTCATCCACTGGACAACTGGACCCTTTATTCCCACTCTACCTTCCTCCAGTAACCTTAGCTCTGCAGTCAGAACCCAAGGTATTGTTAGGTTTGGTTTGTCTGGTCCTTTGCTTTGTTTTTAATATTCCGCAAAAAAGTTAAATCATCCAGTATCTGTTCTTCTGACTTGTTTCCTTTTGGAATTAATTGTCATGACTATACTATGTGAAAAACTTGGAGTTTGTATTCTTTTTAAGATATATATTTCATAGGGTTTTTTCCATATGAATTTGGCATTTTGATTGTTTTTCCGAATTAAGAGCATTAATTTATCTTTCACTGATGCATTCAGCAATTTATCTTTATGGATGGTCTGCTTTATTTTAGGCAATAAGACATATTTGAAATTTAGAGGACTTACTACCAATGAGAATTTACTCTTCAAGCTGAGTTAAATTTCATGTTTAAGTAATTTTTAAAAGGTTTTTATTCACTAGTAAGAAGGTTAAATAATAACAAAAATAAATAGAATCTTAAATTGTACTACTTTGATCCACATGGATCAAAGATATTATGGATCATGGATATTACAGAATTTTGTCAAACAATACTTGAAATATTGATTTTTTTAAAAAAATCACAATAAGTAAAGTTGTACTGTGCATTAGTGATAATAAAATTTTATTGTTTCTCACAAGAGACAAAATGTTAAGAATGTAGTATAAATATATATCTAGGAATTATTTCAGTTTCATTGTTGCTTTGTTATACATTTCTGTGCTGACTAATCTCTCTGAAGTTTCTCAAGTACTCTCAGTCTTTATCATTGGTTATTTCTGCATGAACTAGATTTACATTGTTTTCCAAGACCCATTCATTATTTAATACAACTTATTTTGATTTGATTGACCTATGCTCATAATAATGTGTTGCTTCAGATGAAATATTTTCAGTAAGGTTTTCTTTTGAAAATTATTCTCTTAGGAGATGAATATTTCTGCTAGGAAAATAAACAAAGTGACTAGGTAAATAAAGAAATAAAAGATTTTACACACAAATCTACATGCAGAGTCAACAAGAAAATAGTAAGTGTCTAACAAGAAAATAGTAAGTGTCTGATGGCAGGCACAGTGTCTCTGAGGAGTAGTACTTCAGCTAAGATTTGAAAAGTGGGATTGTGGAAGTTTTGTTCTGAATTGGGAAAAAGAATTTTCAGCAGAAACACCGAGTTCCTCACTTCTAATAAAAAGTAATAAGTATATTAGAGGGACAGAAAGGAGGCCTTGAGGATTCAAGGATCTTGTGGACAGTAGAGATCTTATTTTAAAAATTCTAAAATTTATATGTATACAAATAATTTTGGAAAATAGCAATGTATTTTAGGCAGCTGAGTAATGACACAATACAATGTAAGCTTAAAAGATATATTTGACTGATTTGTGTGTTATAGATGGACAGGAATGGAAGTAAGGAAACTAATTATTTGATGATTATAGTAGTAGAAGAAAGAAGAACATCTATATAGATAATCTTCATTATATGCTGATATAATTTTGCAAAATGATATGTTGTGTTCAAGTGATGGAAATCAGACGCAAAATCACCTGTTCTCATGAACACATCACACTGAACACATCATGGTCCATCCATGGCAAACAATGGAACAAACACCCAGCCTCTTGATGTCTTTTTTTTGCTGGGTGATTATTGACCTCTGTAATATATTAGTCTCATAATTTCAATATGTAATTACTATCTGACTGTCCACTCAATACTACTGCAGTTGATTTCTCCCCAAACCACTAATGTTAGAAAATCTGATTTGATATTACTATAATATAGATAAATATAAATGAAAACTATATATATGTATTTATATTATAGTCTAATAATAATATAAATAAACCATTTGATTATGCTAATGAATTTTTTTCAAAATAGTTTGTATAATAAAAGCAATGTATTTTTAAAACATTGTTTTTTAAACACTAGAATGCTGCTTTCCACACTACATATCATTAAAATAACTAAAGCTAGTTGAAATATCTTGTCTATATAAGCAAGCTCAAAAGTCTCAAGAATTATTTGCCTTTTTAGATTTTTATTTTTGTAATTTAAAAACATTTGAACTAGCATTGCTAAGATAATGGCCATTAAAATGACAGTAAGACTAATTTAATTCTAAGAGTTCATAATACTTCAACAAAGATTATTAGATACAGGTTTTGTATTTTCTTGATTTAAAACTGCAGTTGTGCTATCTACGTAGGGCAAACAAATGTGTTCATATTTAGTCTTCAGTATTTTCACTTCTGTTCCCTTCATATTTCGAAATATTAAGTCCATATGAATTTCATTACATATCACAAATTAATTTTCAAGTAATTTCAGAATAACATGTTAGAAACATATATATGTGTGTGGGTATATATATATATATATATATATATATATATATATATATATATATATATATATATATATATATATATATCCATTTCCAATAGATAGATGCATTTTCTACCTAGAAAATATTTTCTTAAGTAAATTTCAAATTTTTATAAATATTATTCAAAGTGCTAACACAAATTTAAGAATATTTTTGAAATAATGTGCAAATTTAATGTTCATTTTCTGATTTTTAGTATGTTCTAAAGCTTAACAACATTAGAGTAAATTTAATTTTTTTAAACTTATGCTCTATTTTAGAATGTAAAGGCATAGTTCTTTTATTTTGCAGATTGTTGCATTGCGGGAGCAAAATGTTCATATACAAAGAAAAATGGCATCTAGTGAGGGATCCACAGAATCAGAACATCTGGAAGGAATGGACCCAGGCCAGAAAGTTCATGAAAAGGTATGACACGTACAACATGCTTTCACATGGAAATGTCTACTTGCTTTATGATTTAACAGAAATGAGATATGAAATCCTTTTAATTAACATTCTTTATATTTTTGAGATGTTGATCAAAAGTTCATGATGACTTCCCATTATTGCTCTTAATTTGTCTTAAAATATGTGTATATATTTTAATATCTTTTTAAAAAGATTTATTTATTTATGGCCCTCCCTGGTGGCACAG
>NW_004567105.1:24058910-24065467 GCF_000260355.1 Condylura cristata
AGGGGCATCTACATATATGTATATAAATAATATATATTCAGTGCTTTTAAACTACAATAATAATTTTGATCTATAAGTTATGTCAGTTGGTAACCAATCTGTGATCATCACTGCAGACAGTTTGTTACTCTTTTATTTGACTTAGTATTTTCCTTGCATTTGGAAAAGCCCCCAGAAGCTCTCCTGTTAATGAGAAATGTCATAAAAGGTATCTAAAGTCATAGAACTTTTGCCTTTGTTTAGAAGAGAAATGATTCCACCTTTGGGTGGGTGTTAGCCCCAAGCCAAGGAAATGAGCAGTTTGTATGTCCTTTTCTGTGATGAACCACTTTTTCCCAACACAAAAAGAAATTCAGTTCCTGGTAAGTCTGGAATCAGATACAGTTGACAGGCATTTTCACATTCTGTGCGTGATGAGAGTATCTCCTAGATATTTGCCATTAACAAATTGTTTCTTTGGATGTTTGAGCTCCTGAATCATTAAGAGCACGTGTATCAAGTAGCTTAATTGGTGTCACTGTGAATGCGAAGAGGTTTTAAAACAGAGATTGAAAAGCAAGTGACTATACTAGAAAACAAATAGCAGTGTACTTCTTACAGAAAATAAATTGAATGCTTTCTTGGTGAAACAAATGGAGGACTTCATATATTTCTTCTGTGAAGTATAAAAGTGAAAAGAAGCCAAATAAACCAGACTCATTTCCTGACACCACCATTTATTCTACTGGCTGAGAAACAGAGTTATTCGTTTAAGATGTCACTGTTTGAGCCTTTATCCAAGTATTTTATAGAAATCTTAAAGTATTCAAAATAAATCTATCAGACGATAGATTTCATGAGCTGTGATTGACCTGAATAAATTATCTTTCCTTCAGGTAAATACACTGACACTAAATCATTAAATATACTCCCAAAGTCTTTAGAGCACACCCTAAAGTATGTGCAAGCAAAACTCAGCTTGGGAAACACAAGTGTAATTTTCTATTACTATTTTAGTAATGGAGTACATACCTTTCCACATAGAATTATGAAGTCATCAGGTTTGAGTGTTAATATGGGCTTTACGGTCATATGGTCTTCTAGCCACCTTCTAAGAAGTCTCTAAATTATTATTTTCTAAAACAGCGTTGTATTTATGCTAATATAGACAGAAATTTAATAAATATGCCTTTCAAAGACATAAAAAACTTGAAATTTTTTTCTCTTCTCATAAACAATTTGATGCTTCAAACATATTTAACACTGAGGGTGAGTTACTCATTTTTTTAGAGTATTGTTTCTTCAAGTTGAAACCCTAAACATTCAGACATTATAGACTGTAAAACAATGCATGTCTAATTAATTTGGAGACAGTGGTTTTGGAATTTGGGTGAGGACCTATGTATAACTGAATTTTGTCCCTATGACCTTCAGAGCTATGTATATAGATGGAGGATTCTGAGTAGTTGATGACCTAAATTACTTGTCTGTAACTTCCTTTGCCTTATAGTTCTTGGTTATGACATTTCAGCCAGGGTAGAAAAAAAATTGTCTGCCATTGGTACCTGATATCCTCTTTGTTATCTACATTACTAAGCTTTGTTGCTATTTTTTTTTTCAGTTTCTCAGCATCATAGGAATTGTTATTACCAAATGCTTTCGAAATAACAATTTACTATGATTACTTAAGTATCGTGCCTGTATCCTCTAGTGTGAACCTAAATTACTTGTAATATCTATATCATGTATGTGTGTGTGTGTCTGTGTGTGTGTATATATATATATATTAAATTTAAAAATAAGTGAGCTTATTTTTATATTTCAATTCAGATTATCCCTGAAATGACTTATGATAATACTCCAAAATTTTATCTATATCCTATTTCTTTACTTGAGATTCTTTTCTCTCTTCTTTGTGTGTGTGTATGTGTGTGTGTGTGTTGAGAACGACTATTTGCAACTTTCAAATGTATATACAGTTTTGTTAACAGTAATTACCATCCTCTATATTAGATCCGTAGAACTTAATTGTCTTTTAATTGATTATATTTCTGGATAAAATATGAAACAATAGCCTAATCACTATTATCAGTCTCTTTATATAACACTCCTACTTTACACACATATAACATTATATCACATTTCCCCCAGTATTTTCCCCTAGAAGATGATTATTTAAAGTACATCAGTATCACTGAAAAATAAGTGTAGTAGGATTACAAATTAAATCCTGACAATCATTTTATTAAGAACTGTTTTAAAGGTATATTCAAATACAGAAAAATAAGATATTTGGGGGGAGTATCCATAGGGAAGATCATCAGTGTAGGATGAGTATAGTACTGTTATCTAAATTTCAGTGTCTTTTCTTGGAGTGATGTACAAAACTATTGTTAGGTACTATGGAACTGTCAGAAAGTGACTTGTAAGCCCTAGTTACAAGGATTACCATTTGTTTAGGGCAGTAAAGTTACTTAATTATATACTCAGGGTGGGTTATTAGCCAACAGGAGATGCTTTGTGTCAGTGGCTTGAGAACTCTGTTGACAAAATAGTTGATAAAAATAGTCTCATAAAAGCACACTCCCAAACAGTCCTTATTACTCATAGGAAAGTCATGTAATTATTATCAACATTTTAAAAACAAAAAAAGAAAAAATAAGCTTAACTCAAACAAGCTAAAATGTCTCTCTGTGCCATAAATTTAACCACTTGTCCTGAAATATAAATATTCACAGTACATCAAAATTTTTCAGAACACTAGTACATTCAATAACTTTTTCTGTTGTTTTCTTGAGGAGAATTAATTTACGATTTTTTTTTTCAATCCACACTGCCTTTGCAAAGCAGAGAATAATGCTGCTGACTTGTGTTTTCTGTACTTTTAATTACTTTTTTTCTGGCTGCAAATATTTGCTGGGTGATGTGGATAAGTAGACAGACAATGGTAGAAACTCAGAAGACATAGTTCTTGCAATAAATTCACTAAGAAACTAGAGTGAGAAATAAACATGCCTGAATTAATAAAGCAAAATCTAATAAATATAAAGTGATGTTAGAATGATATTAAAGTTTATCAGGGGACTAAATTAATTCTTCTTGGAGGCGTCATAGAGACTGCTTGGAATAATAATTTGCTTGCAGTTAGTAGACCTGGATTTAAATATCATCTCTGCCATTTACTGTCTGTGTGACCTTACACTTTAATATCTGTGAGCATCAGTTACAGGTTAATCCTCATGTCTAGTTGATAGCTTTGTTGTAAGGAACAGAAACATTGACTACCAATGACAAAAATTCTTGGCACAATGATTATGAGCAATAAATAGTGTGCATCTAATAATATATATATATATAGTTTTTTGTTTCCTAGTAAATATTACTGGTGACTTTTATGAAAGGTACTAAGAAAGAGGTGCTGTTCTAGGTGGTTGGGATGCAGCAAAGACAGGAGGACAGATAAGGGTGCAGGGAAGAAGAATGGATGAATGTGATGAAGGAACAGGTGCAAGGTGGGTGGGGAGGATATAAAGTAGAAATGCCAAGGAAATGCTTTTCAGGAGATGGGGTTCACACTGGCACCTGAGAGAGTACAGGGAGTCAAACATATGGAAAATTTTAAGGCATTTGGAAGCAAATGGCACATGAAGTGCAAATGTACCAAGAGTAGGAAGTAGCTTCCTTGGCACATCTTTAAAAAGGAAGGATGACAAAGTGCCTGGAACCTAGTGGTCTGGGGAGAGAATTAGCATTTTGAAGAATATTCCTTAATGCTGGCACTGGTCTTTTAGAGACCAGCAAACCTATCTTTAAGACAATTCTACAAACATGTCTAGAAACCTTCTGAACAAAGAGACTACATGCAAATAGGAAAAAAAGATAAATAGCTGGTATAAAGCTTTTATGTATTTGCAAAGTGTTTTACATAAGGTATTTTATTTGATCACTGTAATAAACCCATGAGGTTTGTAAAGCACAGATTACTCCTTCAAAGTCAGACAACTTTTGAGCAGGAGCAGTGGAGATAAAGAGTGTTAAAAATATATACAGATTTTAATACTGAATTATGGGTGAATAAAGGTGCATATAAACTGCCAGATGTTATGGTTTCAATATATATGAGTGTTTTGCTCAAAGTATTAAATCTGTCATGTGTCTAAGAGGATGAAAGAACTTACATGGAGTGTCTTAAAAGAGAATCAGAACTAAACTTCAGACAAGGTGCATTTGTTGCCCATTTAATGTCTGCAGCAATCACCTTATCAAAAGTCCTTCACCAGCAATTCTCACTAGATTCTCCCTTGTCACTAAATTTTTAATTCTATTCCATTTTTATAACATACAAAGTTCTTCTGACTTAAAATACTTCTCTCTTGACCACAATTCTCCCACCAGCCATTTCTTTATTGTATGCTCTCCTTTGCAACAAAACTCTTTAAAAGGTGATCTATTCATGATTGTTTAATATGCATTCTTTGATAAATCAGCTCTAAGAAGGACTCTGCCCCTCTTTTCCACAGAACCACTCCAGTTACCATCATCATTAAATACTAATTGCTAAATACAATGGCAGATTCAGCAACACTTGATAGAGTTGATCACTCATTTTTCCTCCATCATATATATATATATATATATATATGTAATGTTTTAACAAAACAATATATATGTGTGTGTGTATATATATGTGTGTGTGTGTGTGTGTGTATTATGCAATAGAAAAACACACACTTTTTTCTTGTACCTTACCAGTGACCCTATCTCAGTCTCCATTTGGATCATGTTTTTCTCCCTGACTTCTTATTGTTGGAGTGACTCAGGAACAAGACTTTCTTACTTTCCCTATATGGACAATACCAATCCATTTTGTAACTTTAAGTACACTCCACATTCTAATGACTTCCAAATCTTTGCCTGTAGTTCAGACTCTACAACCAAACACATATGCTTAACCACCTATTGAATATCTTCACTGTGCATCAAAAGACCTTGAACACCAAAAATATCAAAAACTCCCCTCTTGACATAAAAACTGCTACATTAGATGACTGGAATAAAAAGATGTGGTACATATATACAGTGGAATATTACTCAGCAATCAAAAAGATAAACTCATACCTTTTGCAACAAGGATGGAGCTGTAAGGGATCATGCTTAGTGTAATAAGCCTGAAAGAAAAAGAAAAATACTGCATGGTTTCACTCAAAGCAGGAGCATACAGGAACAGGGGAAAATATAATAATAACAACTATATACCAGAGACATTTTACGGGGGTGGAGTAGGGAATAGGATCAATAATGGAGGTGGGGGGGAGTGCACTGGACTATGGTGATGGCACATAAGTGATTTGGTGATGAGAAGCCCAAGGGGATTACAACTGAGATGGGAAAAGGCACAAAATGATGTAAAACTAAACTATTATATTTTAAAAAAAGAAATGTCACCTTTTTAGTTGCTCAAACTAAATAAGATGGTGTCATCCTTCTGCTTTCGAAAAGGATCGATCAAAAAGGAATTCTGTTTGCCCTACAATCATAATATACACAGAATCTGACCAATTTGAGCCACTCTCATTTGGACCACATTGATGTCTCACCTGAATTATTATAATCACCTCCTACTGAGACTCTGCTCCTCCTGCCTATGCTCTATAGGCTATTTTCAGCATAGCATAAATTAGAATGATATTTTAAACATAAATCTGAATATGTCAATCACCTCAAAACTCCCAAGGCTATGCATGATTTCACTTTTCATTTCATCTCCAATTCCACACACATTGGGCTCCTGTTGATTGGCTCTTCCTTTTTCCTAAAATGCCCATGTCTCCCTCACCCCCAGCCTGCCTTTATTCAGCAGTCATCCTTTATTCTGATAGGGTATATAGTTAATGTAGAATATGTATAGTTTGTTGTTTGTCATCCCAGATAAAGAATAAACTCTGTAAGGCTTAGGATTGTTTTTATTCCCAATGAAGCTCAGACACTTAGAATAATTCTTGCCATCTGGCAAGATCTTAATATGCTCAATAAATAAATAAACACACAATACCATAATTTCCTAACTACTACTACTTTATAGGATTCTTAAAATTATCTGCTTTTCAAATTACACTTGAAAGTTGTTAAGATTTTGATTGAAATTTCTTCAATTAATTTGAGAAGTCATCTCAATATACTGTTATATTGCAATACATCATATGATTATTATTTATAGTTGTACTGTTATTGTGGCCATTATCTTCTTTTCATATTTTGTCTGATAAACTTATACTGACTTATAAAAATGCTATTTTTATATTAGTATACTATACAACAAAATGTGGACCTATCATTTCTGAGCTCTTGTACTATTCTAAATAGTTTAGCAATTCAGAAATTTTATTCTCTGTTGTTTTACTTCCCAATCATTTTCATTTCTTTCTTATATATTGACTAAGTCTTCAATATACTTATTGAAGTATATATTTCATTCTGACCTTAAAGAACTAGGGACAGAATGGCATGCTTGATTTTATAAGGTGTTTTTTTTTAAAGATTTATTTACAGAATTTGGGTACAGGTCAGAGGTGCAGGAG
>NW_004567105.1:24066387-24067312 GCF_000260355.1 Condylura cristata
GACACTCTCAGGGTCATTCTTGATCTGTCTGCTTTATCCAAGAATCTCCAAAATTTAATCATATCAAAAGAAACAGTTCCCTTTTTAAAATGACCTGAAAAACACAATGAGGTAGCATGTGACCAACTGTTTTTAAAATATCATTGCTTCGGCCCTCCCTGGTGGCGCAGCGGGCTTAAGCACAGCACAAAGAAGCTTAAGCCACTTCCTCATGAGTTAGATACCCGCCTGCCCTGGAGGAGATCCACATGGCGAGGCAGACCTCTCCTGACACGCCCGCTGCTCCCCTCAGCAGTGTACTTAGTCCATCTGCCTGTTCTGTACCCCACACTGTCTCTGGTGAATCCTCTCACCCTCCGCATCTCTCCGCATTAGACCCAAGAATAGCCTAATTACTTGGGTCTATTCTCTCATTTCTTATTGCATTTATTTCACCTATACTGTTATTATTTTGTTGCCTTAAACACTTTCCCTTTTTATGTCAAACAATTTTATTGAGGTTGATGACTAAGCTGAATAAAAGAATTAGTAACGTACCTGAATAATATAGACCTATGATTCTTAATACCAACTAAGTTTTATAATTACTTAGAAGAATTTGAAACAATTATATGTCAGTAATCCATCATTAGATATGTTCTAGAGTGGTATCTACTCTGTATTTATTTATTTAGCTCTCCCAAAGATTCCAAAGTGTGGTCATCATTAAGAATAACTGACATGGAATACAAGTATCATTTCTACTTTGTTTTAGGTTCCAATTTTGCAAGAATGTAAATCTATGATATATACTTGATAAAACACACATAGACAATCAATTTGAAATTAAAAATGGCAGCTTTGAGTTCTGTGTTGTAGGTATCAGATCAAATAGAAATATATAATTATTTTATAACAAGATTTAAAATCTTAGGATTTTTTTTTT